>NW_011888810.1:9851251-9856634 GCF_000151845.1 Pteropus vampyrus
AGCATTCATCTCTAGAGAGTGGTTATTACATTTTTTTGCCTAATATCTTTAGACTCAAGTAATTCACAATTCCGATAAGGTTGGGGGCTTTTGAGATGTTGAAATGATTGCTAGAAATGAACTCATTTAAGGAGTTCCTATCCTCATGTCACAAGCCATTAGTTCAATAAACTAATGTCAGATCTTGAATATTTACCTAACCATCTAGTGCCCATTATTATAATCACACCTAACCATGTGGCCTTAAATGTTTATGGACAGAATGATGTGCATGACCTTCTTTTCACATAGCATGCAGCAGCTCCCCACTTACTAAACAGATAATTTTAATGGTTTTATCTGAGCTAAGGAGAGAGTAGATCCAAATTACATTTCTCTCAATATTTAACAAAAAATCCAGAGAGAAAAATGAGTGTGAGTCTCTATTTGTATTTATGCAATTATAGATAAACCCGAGCTGTTCAATAGCTTCAAACCCAATGCCCACTAACATAAATGCAGACAAATGGAATATGTGCCATTAGACTAAAACTATATTATTCATGCATCTCAACATCCTAACATATAAGTATTGGATATAAGGGCAATTGTGTTGTACTTTTTATAAAAATTGATTTATCATGTATCTAAATAGGATACTTAAGGCTGACAATGAGAAAACATTGCTTCTACTTACAGATTTTTTTTTGAGAAGTTTAGGTAAATATTGAGTGTGAAGATGTTAGTAATGACTGAAGCACGATGTCACAGATGGGGATATAATTTTGTGATTCTATAATTTAGAGTTAGATTTACATGTGTGTATGTGTGTTTGCATGTATCTACATGTGCATGCATGTGTTACTTTTTGAGTGATCTCAGCATAGATTTCTAGCATACCTAACAAATCATTTTATTTTTAAATGCTTAGATAACTTAGAAAGTTTTCTTAAACCTACTATACCATATGCATTTACAGAATAAAAATCCTTAGAAAAATCCATAAAAGTTAAGAATCAATATTTTAAAATAACAAAACTAACATTTATGCGGTGCTTGCCCTGTGACTGGCACTGCTAAAAACAATTTACATGTAATAACTCACTTAATCCAACTATTACATAAGTTCTTTTACTTGCCCATTTTAGAGATGAGGGAAATCATCAAAAAGTCTAAGATTATCAAACAATGACAGGCAAAAGGTGAATATCTACTGTGGGTAAAGCAGTATCAGCCACCAGTGTTATTTATTGATTCGATAACCCATAATTTTCACATTCCTACCATGTGTCAGACAGTGTAACAAGCACTGGAATAAAGCATGAGTCTTGTGCTTAAACAGTTGAGTGGGAATTAGCTGCACATGCGATTAATTTCATTACAACATCATACGTGTGGTACATGAGATAAAAACAGATAATCTTTGAAGTGCATCTATGAGATGAATTGAATTCAGGGAGACTTCATGGACAAGGTAACATCGGAGTTGCTCTTGGAAGAATAAAGAAAATTTCATCAGATATAGAAGGAGGGTGCATTTATACCACATCAATAGTTCTGATTCTCAACACCATTGACATTTTGGAAGAATAAGTCTTTGTCGGGGAGAGGAAGGAAGGAGGCTCTTCTGTAAACTGTAATATGTTTAGCAGCATCTTTGGCCTCTGCTCACTAGATGCCAATAGCAGCCCCCTAGTACTGAAAATCAAAAATATCTCCAGACCTTGCTAACTCGTTCCCTGGGTAGGAGGCCACAATCGGCCCCAGGTGAGAACCACTATTCTCCAGAGAGACAACATATTCTAAATCAAAATGCTCAAGAAACAGAGGTGAAGCATGACCGTAAGTCCTAATGGAGGAGAGGAGGGATGCTGAGGAGAGAGCTGTGGAGGCAAGTTAGGTCACACTGAGAGAAGCCAGATGGCTACACATAGCAAATTAGACTTAATCTCATAGACAGCTGGGAGCCAAAGGAAAGTAACAGAATCGCATTGGAACTAACTTGGACAGCTCTGTGGAGGAAAATTTGAGTTGAAAAAATGATACTCATTCCTTGCCTCCAAAATACACTCTTTGGAATATCATTTGGAATTGGGATTTTTTTTTTTTTTCTTATTTCACCACATTATTAGTTCCGTAGCGCCATAGCGGAAAAGGTACGATGTGTCCCTATTAGCTCAAGCTAGATTGGTCTTTGTAGATAAGTATATCCAAATCTTCATCTAATTCCTTATCTTCGAGTATATGTGAAATTTTTGTCTTTTGGTCTACATAAAAGTACCATCTAATACTAAAAAGATTGCCTTATGAAATGAAACTATAGTTAAAAGTAAAGATATGCACTTGCAAGTGTTGCTTCTGAGTTACATTTTTCAAATTGTCTTCGAAATTCTCCAAAAGTTCTATACTCCCCTAGGTATTATTGTGAATGCTGCCTTTCTCTGACAATTTTCCAAACGTGAGATTTCTTTCTTCTTGCCTCTTCTGAAGATTACGAATGCCATGACCCCTGATGATCCCACACAGAGTATTTCTTGTGTATATCATGACAACTGTAACAATGCAGAATGTCAAACTCACCCCAGCCAGGAAGCCACCAGAGAGCATCCCAGGAATTTTGATATATGCTGCATACCTATGGCATACAACTTTATGAGTACAATTCTGTTCGTTAGAAATTTTGAAGCATGTAAGAATACAACAATAATTCTCTACCCCCGCCCAAAATCTCTCACTTAATTTAAAAAGGAGATGCAAATATGTGTATGTGTATTTACATGTGCACATTTGTTCCTATCTGAGTGATATCAGCATAGATTTCTAGTATACCTAACAAATCATTTGTTTTATTAATGGTTAAATATCTGTCTTAGACCTACCTCAATATATGTGTCATATGACATAATGTATGTCTCAAATGTCTTAGAGTAACATTGGTTCATTATATCTTTTTTTAACTTAAGTAATTTTAAACATAGAGAAAAACTGTGGAAATGTTACAAAATTCTCATATATCTTTCACTATGCTTCTTCTAATGTTATTATATAATATTATTTTGTAACTATAGGACAGTTATCAAAACCACAGAATTAATGTAGGCATAATACATGTTAGAATTTATTATGTTCAGTAACAACTATATAACTTCAATTATCACCTATAATTTTGGTTACTCAAAATTTTATCTAGTTGCCTTGACTTTTTCCATAGTTTCCTTCTAACATTTTCAAGGTTTTAGATAAATATATTCAGACATTTAGGATGCTCACTATGCTACTAGAATCTTTGATGATGTAATGTGTACAGTATCTATGGCTGCCAAATGTCACAGAGTATTAGATTTTCCTAGGGAGAGGAACAAAAAAAAAACCTCTCAATTTCTGTTCCCAGAAGTCTGAGAGAGGAATACAGTTTTAATAAGTTTCTTATATAATACTAGTGTAAGTAATAAGTAGACTGATTTAGTAAAAAATATTGTATAAATGCTTATGTTTCAGATATATGAATTTAATATTATCTATAAAATGATATGAGAATGTTCCCACAGATACATTCTTTTAAAAGAAATCAAAACTTCTTTTAGACATATGGTTCTTCATGTGTGCTGACTCTACTCTCCAGATACAGACTACACACATGAAAATGAGACATATATCATTTTGACTAAAACCCATCCTCAATATGACAGGAAATGATAAGAAGGAGGAGAGCCAAAAGAGATTAGGGAGTAACAGAGGAAGAAAAGAGGAGGGAAAATGGTAGAGAGAGAGAGAGCAGAGAATAAAGGATTTAAATGAATGGGGAAAAGATAAAGTGAAAGGAAAAGAGAAATGAAGAAAAAGAGAACAGTACTGGCTGGGAGGGAAGAATAAAGGGTATAAGAAGAAAGAGAAGGAAGGAAGAAGGGATAAAAGAAAAAATAGCTAAAAAATAAAACTAATTATCTAATAGATATTTTATGTCACATCACAGGCTGTGATTCACTTGAACTATTTTATTTAATCCTCACAACTCTTTGTAAAAATTCTCATTTTATGCTAGTACATTTCTCTGATAGCCTTGACTCCTAGCCACTTCCCTTGAAAGATGACTTATAGAAATTATACTTAGATTTGAAATAATTATTTGACACTGAGCTCAGCTGTGTTTCATTACTTCTTAAGTGAATTTATTGCATTTATTATGTCTACATCTGATTTTTTAAATATGAAAATACGTGTATTCTAGAAAACCAATAAAATACACCCAAGCCAAAAAAAAAATGTTTATTTCACCTTAACTTTTAAAATATATTTTATTGGGTATAAAATTCTCAGTTGAAATAATTTCTCCCCATCTGTTTTTCTATGAGAAGAACAGTTGACTACACCAAGTTTTGAGTTGCACAGTTTTACTAAGATTAAGTTATCCTCTGGTGAGCCCAGCTTCCAAAGTCCAGCACTGTTGTAACCTGGAACAACTTTGATTTTGTCAGTGTTTGAGCTTTGAGCTAGGAAAGTATTAGACCTCACTCTCATCTTTCTATTTAGTGTGATCGGAGACTCTGATGCCAATCATTGTGAAAATAGACAAGAATGCATGAATTCTCTCTGCTTTTCAATTCAATCCTTCACCATCCTATAATATTGAGAGAGGCATTTTGAAGAGAGTGACTATTGGGAAAATAACTGTTGATTGTGGATTTAGTCTTTCAGACTCCAGTACATTCTGCCAGCCCATCAGCAACAGTAACTTTTTGTTCTTGTTGTTATTAAGTAAGTCTCTGGTTTGGCAGACCTTTCTCCATCTGTCAACAACTTGATTGAGCATCTCATCTCTCTGGAAATCAGTTTATCAGTGTTCTTTGTACACTAAAGATGTTAATTGTTTTCTGGAATTTTCTTTACATTGGTGAGAGTCTAGTGGTCTTACATTCCTTTCATATCTTAATTAAAAGAGAATTCTTACTTATGCGCCCCGTGAGAGAGGGAAAAAAACAAAACAAAACAAAACAAAACCATAAGCAGAGTGAGGCTAGGACCCAGAACCAGGGCGAGCCAACTTCTGGGGAATATTGAAATATAAAAATCCTGAAGTCTGGAAAGTTGTATTTTTTATTTGAGAAAATGTGAGATGAGTAAAGATTTTTACTTTTAACTATTCTGGTGAAGTCTAGATACTCAGGAATAGTCTTTTGGCATCTTTGGCAGATAAATTTGATTTGTCAGTTCTATGACTATGTCTTATAATTACATAATTTTATAACACATTTACAAAAAGTCTGGCATTTCTCAATGATATATTATCCAATAAACAGAAGTGAGTGGTGTTATAAAAAATAAATTTTCAAAAAGTAACAGAAATCATGATGTTTCCAAGGAAACCTGAATGACCGGGAATATGTTTGAGAAAGTATGAAACTTC
>NW_011888810.1:9856684-9859030 GCF_000151845.1 Pteropus vampyrus
ATAGCAAATTAGACTTAATCTCATAGACAGCTGGGAGCCAAAGGAAAGTAACAGAATCGCATTGGAACTAACTTGGACAGCTCTGTGGAGGAAAATTTGAGTTGAAAAAATGATACTCATTCCTTGCCTCCAAAATACACTCTTTGGAATATCATTTGGAATTGGGATTTTTTTTTTTTTTCTTATTTCACCACATTATTAGTTCCGTAGCGCCATAGCGGAAAAGGTACGATGTGTCCCTATTAGCTCAAGCTAGATTGGTCTTTGTAGATAAGTATATCCAAATCTTCATCTAATTCCTTATCTTCGAGTATATGTGAAATTTTTGTCTTTTGGTCTACATAAAAGTACCATCTAATACTAAAAAGATTGCCTTATGAAATGAAACTATAGTTAAAAGTAAAGATATGCACTTGCAAGTGTTGCTTCTGAGTTACATTTTTCAAATTGTCTTCGAAATTCTCCAAAAGTTCTATACTCCCCTAGGTATTATTGTGAATGCTGCCTTTCTCTGACAATTTTCCAAACGTGAGATTTCTTTCTTCTTGCCTCTTCTGAAGATTACGAATGCCATGACCCCTGATGATCCCACACAGAGTATTTCTTGTGTATATCATGACAACTGTAACAATGCAGAATGTCAAACTCACCCCAGCCAGGAAGCCACCAGAGAGCATCCCAGGAATTTTGATATATGCTGCATACCTATGGCATACAACTTTATGAGTACAATTCAGTTGGTTAGAAATTTTGAAGCAAGTAAGAATACAACAATAATTCTCTACCCCCGCCCAAAATCTCTCACTTAATTTAAAAAGGAGATGCAAATATGTGTATGTGTATTTTCATGTGTTTACATGTGCACATTTGTTCCTATCTGAGTGATATCAGCATAGATTTCTAGTATACCTAACAAATCATTTGTTTTATTAATGGTTAAATATCTGTCTTAGACCTACCTCAATATATGTGTCATATGACATAATGTATGTCTCAAATGTCTTAGAGTAACATTGGTTCATTATATCTTTTTTTAACTTAAGTAATTTTAAACATAGAGAAAAACTGTGGAAATGTTACAAAATTCTCATATATCTTTCACTATGCTTCCTCTAATGTTATTATATAATATTATTTTGTAACTATAGGACAGTTATCAAAACCACAGAATTAATGTAGGCATAATACATGTTAGAATTTATTATGTTCAGTAACAACTATATAACTTCAATTATCACCTATAATTTTGGTTACTCAAAATTTTATCTAGTTGCCTTGACTTTTTCCATAGTTTCCTTCTAACATTTTCAAGGTTTTAGATAAATATATTCAGACATTTAGGATGCTCACTATGCTACTAGAATCTTTGATGATGTAATGTGTACAGTATCTATGGCTGCCAAATGTCACAGAGTATTAGATTTTCCTAGGGAGAGGAACAAAAAAAAAACCTCTCAATTTCTGTTCCCAGAAGTCTGAGAGAGGAATACAGTTTTAATAAGTTTCTTATATAATACTAGTGTAAGTAATAAGTAGACTGATTTAGTAAAAAATATTGTATAAATGCTTATGTTTCAGATATATGAATTTAATATTATCTATAAAATGATATGAGAATGTTCCCACAGATACATTCTTTTAAAAGAAATCAAAACTTCTTTTAGACATATGGTTCTTCATGTGTGCTGACTCTACTCTCCAGATACAGACTACACACATGAAAATGAGACATATATCATTTTGACTAAAACCCATCCTCAATATGACAGGAAATGATAAGAAGGAGGAGAGTCAAAAGAGATTAGGGAGTAACAGAGGAAGAAAAGAGGAGGGAAAATGGTAGAGAGAGAGAGAGCAGAGAATAAAGGATTTAAATGAATGGGGAAAAGATAAAGTGAAAGGAAAAGAGAAATGAAGAAAAAGAGAACAGTACTGGCTGGGAGGGAAGAATAAAGGGTATAAGAAGAAAGAGAAGGAAGGAAGAAGGGATAAAAGAAAAAATAGCTAAAAAATAAAACTACTAATTATCTAATAGATATTTTATGTCACATCACAGGCTGTGATTCACTTGAACTATTTTATTTAATCCTCACAACTCTTTGTAAAAATTCTCATTTTATGCTAGTACATTTCTCTGATAGCCTTGACTCCTAGCCACTTCCCTTGAAAGATGACTTATAGAAATTATACTTAGATTTGAAATAATTATTTGACACTGAGCTCAGCTGTGTTTCATTACTTCTTAAGTGAATTTATTGCATTTATTATGTCTACATCTGATTTTTTAAATATGAAAATACGTGTATTCTAGAAAACCAATAAAATACACCCAAGCCAAAAAAAAAA
>NW_011888810.1:9861355-9868058 GCF_000151845.1 Pteropus vampyrus
CTCAGTATGAAAAGATGACAGCTATTGTAAGTTTCTTAAGTGATAATTAGTTCTCTATGCCAGTTTATTATATTGCCACAGCTTATTAAAACTCTTCATTTTCATACCATTATCAAATTCACCATTGGAAGGCCACTTTCAAAATGAAAATTTACATGTAGTTGCTAATTCCTGGAAAAAAAATAATAAAAAATTTTACTAGGTAGGGTCAAATGGCAGGACTAAAAGAACACATAAACGCATGCACATACAGCTGTTCTTTTCTTTTGTTTCTTCTTGTTAAAATTAATTTCCTTGGTTACTGCAAACTTTTCGAAAACATAAAATTAAACATTTTTCTCCTGTATATAAAAAAATTGTAAAAATTTTCTCCTTTCATTTTCCTGTATGTAGTGTATCCAGCTTCGTGAAAACATTAGTATGTGCTAAGAAGTTTTAGTATTGCTTCAAAATTCACAGAAGAATGATATCATAATTTCAGATACTAGAAAACTGAGAATTTTTAAAACCATCTTCTGTTGTACACTAAGTGAATTAGCAATTTTCAAAACAAAAATAGTCGATTTTTAAAAAATGAAATTTCTTTAAGGAGAAGATTTAACTGCTAAAGGATTAAATGGAGAACCAGTAGGCTACCTTTCAGGAAACCTGAAATAGTTTTTGACCCTTACTCCTTATAAAGATTCATTTACATATTTGATACCTTATTATTTATCAAGCTTATATAATACTTATTTTTGTGAGATACTAGTATAAACATTTTACCAATACAGATTTTTTTAACCCTTATAACAATTGTATGAGATGCAACTATTATTACTCTTAATTCACACTTGAATAACTGAAGCAGAGTGAAGCTATTTACTTTGTCACGCAGCTCACAAATGACAGAGATAGGATATTAATCCAGAAAATTAAAATCTGAATACTCACTATAAATAGTAAAATAGGGGCACCCCACTGACAATCTTGCCGCTCGACTTATCTAAACATCTGCAGTGTTATTTACCTGAGTCCTTGACACGTTTGTTTAAATAATAAAACATGAACATTTCACTTTCTACTTTGAAATTTTCAATGGCTGTCCATGGCTCAGAAGACAAATTCTCAACAATTTCACATATGGCTAATACTCTTTTTGATTTGGCACTTGCCAGGCTGTCCATTTCAACTGTTGTAACTCCTGCTCTCTCAGGAGCTCCATAATTAAGTAATACTGAACTACATATAAAGATCACGACATACCATTCTTGTGCTTGTAATCAGTGTCTAAAGCAGGAGTTGCTAGCTGAGCTGTACTTGTTCACCTGGGTTTATTCTTTAAGACTCAATTTGAACATGGCCTTATATGTGAGGCCTTCTTAGAATTCCTTAGCATTTGAACTCCGCATTCCTGTACACTCCCATCATGGCTTGTAGATCCTGCTAATAGAGTAATCATCAAAATATACTGTTTTCACATAGGTGTGCTTTTGCCACTCCTAAACTACGAGATCTTTGATGTTGGAAGCACACCCTTGGTATGTGGATATACTTTGAATAGATGCATTGTAAATGATGGACATTCCTTCAGGTTCCGCCTTCCTATGATGGATCATTTGGGAATGCATTCACCGGCAATAATAATAAAACTAATATACTGGGGTTGAATGTTCTAGTTGGCTGAGGTTGATGATTCAGCAGCTCATGATGTAAAGTGAGAATTTTGCTGAAATATTTTTGTGTGTGTGTACTTCCACTTCACATTTTCAACTTGAAGTTGTGTGTGTGCCTTCAATTCACGTTTTCAATATGGCTGCCCAGGCCCAGATATCACATCCACATTTGGAACAGAAAGCAGGGACAGGAAGCAATATCAGTGCAGGAATCTTACACCAACATCCATAAAATTATATTATACAGCCACAGTGAATATTTAACTTTTCCAGCTTCCACAGTGGGCAAGAAAAAAAAAGTGCTTGGGAATGGGATTTAGTGAAAAAAAAAATAATTTTACTTGGATCTTTAAGATATATTGTCTAGTGTCTCAAAATTTTCAAGAGTTATCTTTCTTTCTACAGACAGAATGCAATTTCACTGGGAAGTTATTTCATACCTAGCAATTCCACAAAGAGAAAACCAGTTTCTTTCAAGGTGCATATTTACCTGTCTTAATTCGTCCAGTCTTCAAGGTCTGAGGGAGAGAGGAAGCATGGCATGTGGGAAGAGGTGTGTGTGTGTGTGTGTGTGTGTGTGTGTGTGTGTCTGTGTGAAGACATTCGGTGCAGAGTAGCATAGATGAGAAGTTTATTTGTGTTAATACAATTAGCACATCTCCTACAATGATAACTATAGTATTTTCAATAGTTTAGAAGGATACGACCCAAAATATGTGACATGATATTTTTCCTTGAAATAAGCTCTCTTTCTACTCATAGAGAGCTTAGAAAGAAGCTTCTTTCTATGTAATTGGAATAGTAATATTTTGGGCTTTGTTTTTCTGCAGCTTAGGAGACTTTTTGGGAGAAATATCAACACAGGCATTTCTGTCAACTGACATAAAAACATTGAGTGGAACAAATTACCTCATGTAGTGGCTAGTTTAAATAGCTAAATAAATCTCTGCAAAGGATTATGTTTGAGTCAGTGGTTTATTCTGCTATAGCACTGGTGGAGAATAAATTGTAAGGGGTTTCCAGCATCATTGCTTAAATTTCATAATCAAAATGACAAGAGCTAATATTTAATGATCAGCCTTATTTTATGCCAGTCATGTTTATCTTTTTTTTTTTTTTTTAATATGGTAGGGATTTTGTTTTTTGAAGCCTTCATAACAACTCATGAGGTAGGTAGGAACTATTTTACATTGATTTTTACGGATGTGGAAACTAAGACAATAAGAATTTACTTACTCAAAGTTACATGCCGTTAAGGATAAACCTGAGCTAAAGTTCATATTTGATCACATTGTATTAATTTCTTGTGGCTTCCCCCAACAAATTACCACAAATTTAGTGCCTTAAAAGAAAAGAAAGTAATCTACTATTTCGCAGCTGTGGAGGACAGAGTCTGAAAGCCTGGTTTCAGCAGGGCAGCACTCCCTCTGAAGATTCAGGAGAAAAATCTGTCCTTTTCGTCTTTTAGCTGCACTATGGACATATCATTCTGATCTCTACCCGTATCTTCACATCAGCTATGCGTGTCTGTGTGAAAATTACCTCTGCCTCTCTCTTATAAGGATACATGTGACGGTACATAGGTACTTCCCAGGTAATCCAGGATAAATTTTACATCTCAAGGTTCTCAATCGCATTTTTTCTCCGTAAGGTAATGTTTACTCCTTTGCCATCTCAGGTAATAGTCACAGATGCCATAGATTAGGAAGTAAATATATCTTTGGGAGTCATTTTTTTTTTTTTTTGTCTATCTCACACATATAGTGAAGAATCTTCAAAATCTGCTTAAAAAACTCAGAATTACTCTGAAATTTGGTCCATATAAATTCAAATAGAATATATATTCCTTTGAAATTCAATAATGATGAAAATTTAATGTACACAGAACTCAAAAAAATAGACCAGAACTAAAAAACTCTACAGGAAACTATTAGATAATGACTTAATTTCATTCAGAGGATTTATAAGAAAAGACGGGGAATAAAATGTGCTACTCTAAAATCCTTATAACAAAATGTGCTTTAGAGTCAGACTTGGGTGCTTAGTGATAAAGAGTATGAAGGCCTTGGGTGTCTGTAGTGAGGAAGAAAGAGATCTTCAAGATGGAATGTATAGAGTGGACATCCACAGATTAGCCACAGACTGACACTAGAGGCAAGTTCAATGCCTCAGCTTGATACAGGTTCCTCCCATTCCTGGCTGGAAGATTCGGGTCAGACACTGGCATCCCAAAGGAAGATCAAAGTGCTGATGAGTTCTCATGTATTTTCATCGGTTTTAAAAAATACCTACTGTACGTTTTTTCAAAGCTTCTGAATTTTAGGGTGCTTTCACTTAAAAGTCTCCATTTCTTCATGTGATACATAGCCATACTCTAAGAAAGCTGTATGGTGAGATTGTAACATTTATCTTCCTGAATTTATTTATTAGTGAGGCAATACAATGTCTACTGCTCATTCCCTTTTCATTTTTTTAATGGTCATTTTAAAACTAAATAAATAATTTTGCTTAGTATCTTATGCAGAAATAATCTAGACGTATACTTTTAATCAAGATCATCTAATGTGAAGCCATTTTAGACATGGATAAACATGTATGTGGACAGGTAATCACTAGGCATCCAAATGGGCATTTTATAAACACTGAAGTATCTAGATGGTGAACTGATGGAATATGTGTTGCAATTTTTTAAAATTAGAATACTTTATTTCTTTTATAACTGATTATTCTTCATAATCACAGCCTATGCTTAGATTTATATTTTTCCTTCATCAACCTGTTAATCTTTTTATTATTAGTTTCAAGTTTACAATACATTGGTTAGACATTTACAGAATTTATGAAATGATCCCCCTGATTACTCTATCTTCCCTCTGGTTCTATACCTAGCTATTACAGTACTGCTGACTGCATTCCCTATGCCGTGCTCCCCATCCCTGTGACGATCTATCAACTACTAATCTGTACTTCTTTAACCCTTCACTTTCTGCCAGGCCCCCAACGCCCCTCCTCTTTAGCTGTCACCAGATTGCCCTCTACATTTGTGAGTCTGTTTTTGACTTAGTTTGTTCTTTTTGTTCCTTAGATTCTACATATAAGTGAAATCATATGGTATTTATCTTTCTCTGTCTGATTTATTTCACTCAGCATAATAACCCCTAGGTCCATTCATGTCATTGCAAATGGTAAGATTTCATTCTTTTATGGATGAGTAATATTCCATTGTATATATGAACCATAATTATTTATCCAATCATTGTTGATGGACATTTACAACCTGTTAATCTTTCATTAACATTTTATTTATCTATTATATATCTATCTATCATCTATCGTCTATCATTTATCATCTATCTCTTTTTTGCTAAAATATTTGTTAAAGCTAGAATTATATAAAAAAATTTTCAATCAGTCAAATATTACACTTGCATAATTTGGTAGAAGGGATTCAGAACTAGTGATTAAAATAAATGTTCTGAATATTCTATGAATTTTTAAAAGTTGAATTAATCATAGGACTTTTTAATATGACGATGATGATTTACTCATAAAAATGAAGTTTTAGAACCATATTTCTTATATGATCCACTGACTATACTGCATAGAAGGATATCTATATCTATTTATATCAATATCTGTATTTACATCTGTCTCTAACTAGACAGATTTGGATATAATGTCCATATCTTATGCTATTTCCCTTTAAAGATTCTTAATAAATGAGGTATTTTTCTGCATCATAGTCAGGTTGAAATCACTATTTAAATTAATTATGACAGCCATATCAATTAGACATAAGAGATTTCTAAAGCTAATTAGAGTCTGAGAGTTTTTAATTTGACGTCTGTCTCTGTGTAATATGTGCTTTATGCATTAATGAAATTAAGCCTGCATCATTATAAATTTCCACTTTCATAGTTCCATAAGTTTCACAATTGCATGCCATATTTGAATGATAATTGAATGAAACTAAATAATTATGTTCACATTGGCATTGCTAAGGTTTTAAGAATATATCCTTTACTTTTCACACTCATGTCTTTCCAAACAAGACATGAACACAATTTGTTGCCAAGAAAAGCTTATTTTAATTTCCAAAGTAAGAACAATTTAATAGAAACTGCAAAGGTGATAAGGCACATCAGAAACATACTAATATATTATAAAACAGGCAATAACTCAAGGCCAAAATAATTATGAAATCTGATTAATATGTAATATATGATTTTGCAAACTCTTCAGTTTAAAGCAACCGCATATACCTGTGATAATTATCTCCTGTTAGACTCAATACATATATGAAAGAAGTTTTACTTTTTAAAATAAAAAGTTTGATAAGTTGTCTTTACTGCACACATATACACACACATTAGGATTGTATCCCCACATAATGTTTTGAAATAAATTATTAACGTATTCTATGAAAACACACATTTAAAATGAAGAAAAGAATTAATTTGCATGAAAATGGGACTAAAACATAATATATGAAAGAACTGTAACCTTGCCTTCAAGATTTGCTTTTGACATTTGTGTTTTAACAGGTAATTAAAATTTAATTTGTCCTATGATAAAAAGCAAATCCTATTATATTTCAGCAGTCTGAAGAGGTACAGACTCTATTACAAAATGAGACTGTGGCTGAAATTTTCTTGTGCCCTCATGACCCTGTGGTGTGAAATGGATGCTAACACAATTGGAGGACTGACATAAAAGTAAGTATGCACATACACAATTATGAGAGGAAAGACGATGTCCAAAAGAAAAGGGCAGTTGTTTATGCTCGACATGAGGCATTTCGGACGAAAGTTTTATTTGTATTTTTTGCAGTAGCTAGAGTGTCATGATGGCATACTGTCGGTTTGTTACACAACTTGTTTGGAGATTCTATCAGGATAAGATTGGAGCAGAAAACCAGGTGGATGTCTCTAGGCTCCCACCCCTGAGGAGAGAAATGAAGTAAGAGGAAGTGAAGGAAGAGAGGTAAAGGATGAAGAGGGAGAGGGAGAGACAACCATAAGCTGAGTTGATGAAATGAGTCTAAACAT
>NW_011888810.1:9868108-9878025 GCF_000151845.1 Pteropus vampyrus
TTTTATGGATGAGTAATATTCCATTGTATATATGAACCATAATTATTTATCCAATCATTGTTGATGGACATTTACAACCTGTTAATCTTTCATTAACATTTTATTTATCTATTATATATCTATCTATCATCTATCGTCTATCATTTATCATCTATCTCTTTTTTGCTAAAATATTTGTTCAAGCTAGAATTATATAAAAAAATTTTCAATCAGTCAAATATTACACTTGCATAATTTGGTAGAAGGGATTCAGAACTAGTGATTAAAATAAATGTTCTGAATATTCTATGAATTTTTAAAAGTTGAATTAATCATAGGACTTTTTAATATGACGATGATGATTTACTCATAAAAATGAAGTTTTAGAACCATATTTCTTATATGATCCACTGACTATACTGCATAGAAGGATATCTATATCTATTTATATCAATATCTGTATTTACATCTGTCTCTAACTAGACAGATTTGGATATAATGTCCATATCTTATGCTATTTCCCTTTAAAGATTCTTAATAAATGAGGTATTTTTCTGCATCATAGTCAGGTTGAAATCACTATTTAAATTAATTATGACAGCCATATCAATTAGACATAAGAGATTTCTAAAGCTAATTAGAGTCTGAGAGTTTTTAATTTGACGTCTGTCTCTGTGTAATATGTGCTTTATGCATTAATGAAATTAAGCCTGCATCATTATAAATTTCCACTTTCATAGTTCCATAAGTTTCACAATTGCATGCCATATTTGAATGATAATTGAATGAAACTAAATAATTATGTTCACATTGGCATTGCTAAGGTTTTAAGAATATATCCTTTACTTTTCACACTCATGTCTTTCCAAACAAGACATGAACACAATTTGTTGCCAAGAAAAGCTTATTTTAATTTCCAAAGTAAGAACAATTTAATAGAAACTGCAAAGGTGATAAGGCACATCAGAAACATACTAATATATTATAAAACAGGCAATAACTCAAGGCCAAAATAATTATGAAATCTGATTAATATGTAATATATGATTTTGCAAACTCTTCAGTTTAAAGCAACCGCATATACCTGTGATAATTATCTCCTGTTAGACTCAATACATATATGAAAGAAGTTTTACTTTTTAAAATAAAAAGTTTGATAAGTTGTCTTTACTGCACACATATACACACACATTAGGATTGTATCCCCACATAATGTTTTGAAATAAATTATTAACGTATTCTATGAAAACACACATTTAAAATGAAGAAAAGAATTAATTTGCATGAAAATGGGACTAAAACATAATATATGAAAGAACTGTAACCTTGCCTTCAAGATTTGCTTTTGACATTTGTGTTTTAACAGGTAATTAAAATTTAATTTGTCCTATGATAAAAAGCAAATCCTATTATATTTCAGCAGTCTGAAGAGGTACAGACTCTATTACAAAATGAGACTGTGGCTGAAATTTTCTTGTGCCCTCATGACCCTGTGGTGTGAAATGGATGCTAACACAATTGGAGGACTGACATAAAAGTAAGTATGCACATACACAATTATGAGAGGAAAGACGATGTCCAAAAGAAAAGGGCAGTTGTTTATGCTCGACATGAGGCATTTCGGACGAAAGTTTTATTTGTATTTTTTGCAGTAGCTAGAGTGTCATGATGGCATACTGTCGGTTTGTTACACAACTTGTTTGGAGATTCTATCAGGATAAGATTGGAGCAGAAAACCAGGTGGATGTCTCTAGGCTCCCACCCCTGAGGAGAGAAATGAAGTAAGAGGAAGTGAAGGAAGAGAGGTAAAGGATGAAGAGGGAGAGGGAGAGACAACCATAAGCTGAGTTGATGAAATGAGTCTAAACATGTGTCCAGCTGGAAATCTACAGGGTCTGTATAATTCTGTACTGTATAATTCTTCCTTTAGATTAGTTATAATTTTGTATTATTTTAAAGTGATACGAATAATCAACCAAGGATACGTCATCCATCTATTTAAAATGTGTATCCCATTTAATTTAACGTGATGTTTTCTCAAAGGCCAGGGAATTGACTTGGGCTTTAGAAACTTAATTTCATCTAAGGTAAGTATTCCTAACAGGGGAAGGGCTGTATTCTGGAATGCTTACTCAGAAGTATATGAAGACATTTTTTACCTTCATGACTGTGGCTCTTCACTCTCACCCCAAAGAAATGTTCCCATATTCAACAAACCTTGTGCATATCCCTCTGATCATTTAAGGGGGGAATATAATTTATATTTTATAGCTACATAAAACTATATCCATATAATTGATTATTATTTGAATCAAGAATGTAATTCTGTTATATATAAACAAGGTATTTTTGCATGGCTTTAATATGCACTAAATTCTGAAGAAAGACTACTAGGTATATCGAGGAAACATTTACTTAGTTTGGGTTTAAAGCTGAGCAAGAGTTACTATTTCAGAAAATCATCTTTTTCTTATAGCAGTACTCTGCTGTATTTCCGTCATCAACACAACACAACTTTGTAGCTGATGCACTGATGCAATTTCTGTGTTTAGAGGGAAACACTTAACTAACTTATTCTGTTTTAAGATAGTCATGCTTAGCACCTGTATATATAATACTTTTTTTGGTTTATTTCACCTTTATATTAGAGTTAAGGCCCTAGTATCAAAGCCAGCTTCGTGAAACAAAGTTTCATGTTTCGTAGTTTTTAACTTCCAATGCATTGAGGTAGATGAAAAATAATAAGTTCGATATTAAAGGGTTTGCAAAAAAAGGTAGTAGAGGATAGGGTCACCTGGATTCAAGATTTTAACATTCTCCTCCAGGCAATTTTACCCAAGATAATGGAGTTTTCTAGGTAGCACTTTATTCTTGCCTCTGAGCTGTAATATGCAAATGTGCATGACAGCAGTAAAATCCTTTTTATATTCTGTGAGTTAGGTGTCATTTTTTATAAAATTTTCATCAGTATTAACTAATTATTATTGAAGCGTAATTGACATACTGTATTATATTAGTTTCAGATGTACATGTAATGATTCAACATGTGTATACATTGCAAAATGATCCTCACAAGTCTAGTTAAAATCTGATACCATACACCATATGCGAAATTTTTTTCCATGTGATAGGAACTTTTAAGACTTATTCTCTTAGCGACTTTCAAATATTCATATATTATTGACTATAGTCACAGTGCTGTACATTACTCCCCATGACTTATTTATTTCATATCTGGAAGTTTATGCCTCTCGATCTTCTTCGCCTATTGTTCAACCTCAATCCCTTCCTCTCTGGAAACCACCAATCTTTTCTCTGTATCTATCAGTTTTGTTTAGTTTGTTCATTTGTTTTGTTTTGCTTTGTTTTTAGATTCTACATGCAAATGAAATCATGTGGCATTTGTCTCTCTGATTTATTTCATTTAGCATAATATTCTGAGGCTTTATCCATGCTGTTGCAGATGGCAAGATTTAATTCTTTTTTATGGCTGAGTATTTATCTTTGAGATGTTTTTGGTTTCAGATATTCCATTTTAGACATTGGTATACATAGATGGAAACTGACGTTGTTTCCATATCTTGGCTGTTGTAAATAATGCTGCAACGAACATAATTTTGAATTAGTGTTTTCATTTTCTTTGGATAAATATCCAGAAGTAGAATTGCTGGATCGCTTGGTAGTTCTATTCTTGATTTTGGGGAAAACACCATACTGTTTTCCATAGTGGCTGCACCAGTTTACATTCATGCCAACAATGAACTAGGGTTCCCATTTCTCCACATCCTCACCAATACTTCTTATTTCTTGTCCTTTTGAGAATAGCTATTTTGACAGGTGTGAGATGATACCTCATTGTGGCTTTGATTTGCATTTCCCTGGTGATCAATGATGCTGAGCATCTTTTCACATGCCCATTGGCCATCATCTGTCTTCTTTGAAAAAAATGTCTATTCAGATCCTCTATCCTTTTTAAAATTAGATTTTTTTCTTGTTTTGAGTTTTTTTATATAGATTTGGATATTATCCCCTTATCAGATAGATAATTTGCAAATATCATCTCCCATTCAGTAGGTCGCCTTTTTATTTTGTTGTTTTCTTCGCTGTGCACAAGCTTTTGAGTTTAATATAGTTCCATTTATTTTTCCTTTTGTTGACATTGCTTTTGGAGTCAGATCCAAAAAAACATCACCAAGAACTATGTCAAGGAGCTTACCATGAGTTAAGTGCCTTTAAATTTCAATAAAAAATGTTTATTCTTCTAAATATTGGTATCACTCAATTTATAGAGTTTTAATAATATTGGATACACAGGAAAAATGTCTAAACTATGCTGCTTTTTGACTGGCATATGGATATAACCCTAATATGATGAAGTAAAGCAAATATTTGCTTCTCAACTGAGTTGACAACTTATTAAGATCTGGATTTTGATATTGACAAGTCCCAAGTTATACGGAGTACGGAGGCATTTGAATAGTTTCCAGAAAGATCAAATTGTTATTTGCCTGGTCATATTTCCTTTTAAACTACTAAATGTATTTTGAGAAACTTTTGCCTTTTTTTCCTGCCATATTTCCAACTCATTTCCTACTCCCCCACTCCTAGCAATTCACTCTGGAAAGAGCCATTGTTATACTCATTAATCAGAACTTAAGATTTTTCCTGGGTCCTTTTTACTAATGATTAGGGGTTGGGTCTCTTGAGAAACAGTTGTCAAGATGAGAATAGCTACGCTGGCAAAAACAGAGAAAGCCTTTAGTTGGGGAAGAAGAAGTTTTGACTCCTATGAAGAAGAGAGAGGAAGGAGGTTGGGATAGTCTCAGACTACAGTGTAATTCCATCAACATTTTGGCTCAAACATTAGGGGGTCTTCAGGTAGCATGTGCCCATTGGAGGAGTCACACATTTTTCTGGAATGATCCTGCCCTAGTACCACTGTCATGCCTAGTCATTTGCTGGGTTTTGGAGCAAAAACAGTGGTGGATCCAGTGGGATAGCAGCTGGGACTGCCAGTCAGTTACGTTCCCTGTAGTAGGCGCTCCTAGTAGCATCTTTTCATGGTTAGGAAGAGCTGCTTCCAGGATCAGAAACTGTTTGGGACTACCCTCGTTCACTTCCTGCTACACTCCAGCACCTGCTGCAGTGGCTCCCTCTGAAACCAGAATGCACATCGGATCAGTACCGCTCTGTGTCTCTGGCACTCTCTAGGTCTCGAAGGAAGTTATAGACAAATCGTAGGCAGTAAGTCTTGTGTTCTACCAACATTCATCAAAGAAAACTTTGCTATTGTGAGCGGGGGAGGGGTAAGTAAGGAACAGGTCTTAATTTGGTTACAGGGAATAAAATAAACATTCTCCATATGCCTGCTCATGGCACTCAAAGCAAATTCAATTTGTGGAAAGTTTCTTTCTGACGTTTGAGAGCAACAATTTTGTTGCTCAAAGTTTTCAGATTATTGCTGCTATTTTCATTTTCTGATCCTTCGCATACACAATGAGTACAAATATGGCCTATGCCGTTCTTCCATAAACTCCTAATGGTTGCGTGATATGCAGGGTTTGTGTTCAGTAGAAGCTGAAGCTGCATATATACTTGCCTCGTGTGCAGTTAACATCCAGGGGCACTCAAGGTTAATTAGAAATGGTAATAAGTTTAATCATGATGAACTCATTTGGTGCTGATGCGGATGTCACATGTAATTCCATAAAAATTCCATTGTAATTTAGCATTAATTAATGTCCACTTATCAATGAGTGTTACAGCAAATTAGTACAGAAGTGACAAGTTAGGTGCTTAAGAAATGCTTAACGGGGGGAAAAAACAGCATTTACTAGGTCATCTTAAAATATAACAGATTGAGACATCTTTATTATTTAAAATATGAGATTAAAATCAGGTAAAGTGGTAATAATTAGGTAAGACTTTTGATAAGAATTTGTCTGAGAACTAATGGGGTTACAACAAACATTAGGAATATAGATTTGCTTGGATTACCATTTTTTAACATAAATGACAGAGAAGAGATAGAGGAGCTGTTCTTATCGTTACCCTATAATAAGAGAAGCTGCTGAATTTTCAATAATCATCATCATGAAGCAATGGTCTTATTCATGTAAAATAAAAGTATTTTTCTTCATATGTAAAAATGCTATTAGTCACATTTGAAGGCATTATACTCAGATATCATTTCTCCATTTCTGTGAATGACAACCATTAAATGCAATCGTAGCTACATGACAAGACTATTTTTACTACATCAAAAGGAAGAAAGGGATTAAAATGAATTTATTCAAAGGTGTGATTTGTCAAATTTTTTCCCCTTATCAAGGAACATACCGGACAGCTTTAAACCTAAACACTGAAATCTGACCTCATATTTGAATAAGTTAATGTGATCTGGTGTTCTTTGGGAAGTACAGAAAACTCTTTTGTATCCAGAAATCCCAGGAGAAATTTTGTCTTTTAGGCGGTCAGTTCCAAGGTTCCATTTCTTTTCATCACTTTGCCTTTTATCATGTGGTAGTTCTTGACAGCTCAGACGGTCTTCTCGGTGTCTGTGGCATGCAGAACAGTATGGAGAGGAATTTATAGAAAGTTTCTTTCCTATGACCTAGATCTTTTAAAGGCATGGTACAACAGTTTGGGAAGCATTCTTCTGAGAGAGAGAGAGAGAGAGAGAGAGAGAGAGAGAGAGAGAGAGAGAAGGAGGGAGGGAGGGAGGGAGGGAGAGAGGGAGAGAAAGAAAGAGGCTGATCATTATAAGTGAAAAATTGAAATGCTTACTTTAGGGAAAAATGCAGAGCTCTCAAATTTTTACTGAAGTATTTCTTGGATTTCAGTTATGATTTTGGCTGCATTAATTTATATATGTTGTTAAATATTTTGAATGATTTTTTTAACATAGAAAAAAGACATTTATTAAATGTTCAGTAGCATTCTTTCAGAATTGTTCATCAAGCCAGTTTTAGTTTTATGGACTCATTTCCTTTGGCTTTGAGGATGTATTTTTTCCCCTAAACATTCAATGATGGTGGCATATGTGCCTAAGGACAAGACAAGGTATATTGATAACATAATAACTGACAGCAAATATTGAGTTTAAAATATATCTTAGTTTCTATAGCTATATTTTCACAGGACAGATGAGACTGTCACCATCATTCCTTAATCAATGGTGTACAGTGTAGAGGTTTTGACAGGAGCATCAGTGGTAAATGAACTGAGAGTTCCCTGAAGTAAGGGAACAGATCATTCTTGTCCACCTCTGAATTCTCAGTACCCAATATGGTGCCTGGCATTGAGCCAGTGTGTAGGTGTATTTGTATTTTGAATGGAAAGTGGCGGCGGATTCAGCATCCCATGTAAAAACAGAGCCTTTTATTATTGAATCTTCTTCAACTATAATATTTTCCAACTCTTATTAATTTCCCCATGAAAGCATCGGTTATTTCTTTTGCTCATATTCTAGTGATTAGCATTGTTTTCAGTATTTTTGAATGCTTAGACTAATAAATTAATAAACTTTTCTAATAAATTAATAAACTTTTCTAATAAAAACTATTCTTTTTAATTGAATTATTATATGTAGTGAATTGTACAAATACTAAGTGCACAGCTTAATAAATGTCTACCTATATTCATATTGAAACTGTGTCTAGCTTCTTTCTTTCAATGTTATGCCTAAGAGATTTATTTATGATGTTATATGTAGCAGTAGTTCATCCTTTTTCATAACTGTGTAGATCCTATTTTATAAATATAAAATTTATTTACCTATTCCATTGTTTTTCTCAATTTTTAGAATATATGTATATTATATGTAATTATATAACATCATATATATGTATGATTATGTAATCATTGCTAATTTTGTATATGTACAAAATGTAATTAAAAGTATTAATTTCTGTTTGGTATATACCCAGGTGTAAAATTACTGGGTTAGACTTTATATGTTTGTGTGTGTCTGTGTACCAGTTTCTACTTCCACAACTCATGTATGAGAGTGCTGATTTTTTCATATCCTCACCAACAGTTGGTGGAAACAGTCTTTTTAATTTTATTCATCATGTATATTTTCTTTCATGCATGCATACGTGCATGAATTAATCAAATATATCTTCCAAAGAAGTGGGCATCCTGACTAATTTTGAATCCCACCCCCATGATTAGAAACTCAATTGCCATTATATAGCTTTTACTTAACAAATGACAACAATGAAATTACCTTATATTGTAATAAAATCTTCCAAATATCCTTTACTCAATACCTACAATATATTTATATTTAAAGTGTTCCTGAAATACTCCTGATTGAAACTATGCCTGATAGTTGCTAAAATAAAAAATTAGATCCCCTTCTCCCTTCAGTTGATTTGGATTTTCTTCCTCTCTGTTCCTTGGTACATTGCATTTGTGTTTATTGAGGGACTTAGAATTCTATGTTATAGTTAATTCTCCATTTAACCAACTCATCCACTAAACTGTATCATGCAGATAAATATCATACTAGTTCATGTTATACAGTTTGTGCCTTGAAAAAGATTTAGCATGATAAATGCTCCAAAAGTTTTTGTGTAATGAATGACCATCAAGTGCACTGACTCTCTTCTTTACCTTTAAAAATTCTACCTATATGTAAAGAAGATGAAAGTGAGGAAGATGGATGGATGGATGGATGGATGGATGGATGATAGATAGATAGATAGATAGATAGATAGATAGATAGATAGATAGATAGATAGATAGCAGATAATGAGAGAGAGAGAGAACTGAGGCCTTAATGACTCAATGTCTTATTAAACACTTGCCACCTATCCTATACTAAATCTCAATCCCACCTTAATCGATAAAGTGACCTATAATTTATCATCCAAAACAGGATACTATTGAGAGTGAATGGGATGTTGGGACAAGAGATAGAATCTATTTTAAGATGGGATGTTGGGACAAGAGATAGAATCTATTTCATATAATAAAGGGTACAAATCTTAAGTAGATGTGCTTAACCAATTTAAGTGGGTTTTTATTCCTTTTACTGCAAAAAGGCCTTGATAAAGATTCTTTGATATTGCATGATCCTCTAGAGACTTCTGGAACCATAATATCTCAGAACTGAAAAGACTTTTTTGAGTGTCTTTGTTGTATGAATCGCAAGAGGACACTGAGATGGAAATCACATAACTCCAGATCTAGACGAATATAAATTATTAAGTATTAGCTGAATACCTTCAATTCTGATTGGATTCAACTGCATATCTCATTTGAAGTTTTATTCATAGTGGATTCAACTGCATATCTCATTTGAAGTTTTATGACATTCAAATGCTCAGTCGTTCCTTCCCAAAGACATCCGCTAAGACTATATAGTGATAGAATCTTAGAAGAACCAGAAAAAGTTGAAAAACAAGGGGATGCGTTTTATGAGCTTTCTTTTAAACCTAATAATTGAAAATTAGGAATACGCCAGGCTTTGTGGAACAATCTAAGAAACTAAAACCAGAAATAAAGCTTAAAGTCTAGGTTTATATATTTTGTATATTCTTTTTTTAAAAAATATTTTTATGGTGACATTGGTTAACAAAATCCAAATTTCAGCTGTACATTTTAACAATAAGGCATATATATATTTACACTGGGTGTTCGCCACTCATAATTAGATTTCATTCTGTCACCACATATTTGACCCCTTTTACTCTACCTCCTCCCTCTCCGCTACCCTCTAGTAACCACTAGTCTATTGTCCATGTCCATGAGTCTCTGTTTGTTTGTCCTCTTCATTTATTGCTTTTAGGTTTATATGCCAACATATAAGTGATATCATGTGATTTTCAACTTTTTCTGTCTGGCTTATTTAGCTTAGAATGATTGTCTCGAGGTCCATCCATGTTGTAGCAAATTTCATCTCTTCTTATGGTTGGGTAATATTCCATTGT
>NW_011888810.1:9878325-9893268 GCF_000151845.1 Pteropus vampyrus
GAGATGGTATCTCATTGTGGTTTTGATTTGCATTTTCCTAATAGCTAGCAATGTATATTCTTAAACAAATGTTTTTAAAGAGTTGAGAGGAGTTCCTCTGCAGAAGGATATAAGGTCATTGTTATGCAAATCACCTCTCACTCCACACTCAGAATAAGTGTTGAAGGAATCTCTAGAGAGGACAATTAAGAGCTGGGATCTTAGGAGTCCTCAGCATGGTGAAAGGTGCTCAAAGAACTGGATTAGGAAAGAAATATTCCTGAGACTAAACATGGGAGCCTTAAAGTTTCTCCAGCGATCATCTCCCACACTGAGCCTCGTTTTCGTCATCAGATCACTAGCTACCCAGATAATTTACAGCTGCATCCAGGACTCCTCCATAACGCTGTTCCTTCCTTATGACCCCGTTTCATAACTCTTCAAAAGCCTTATAAGACATTTGTTTTCTGTCTGTTTTCTCACTAGTCTATGAACTCTTGAGGTGGAACTGTTTGGTAATTATCTTATTTCCATGCCCATGACACAGTGTGTAAAACATTATAAGGTCTGAATAAGTCTTTTCTGAATAAGTGAAAAATTAAGTGAATGGATTTTTCCAATCTGAGTGTTTGTTTCTGTCAATCATCAGCAATTTAAAGAAAAGACCACAAAATCTCTACATATACCACCAAACGTTAACATTTAGTGTGCCAACACATTCTCTAAGTCATTTTTAATATATACTTTCAAAAAAAAATGACATTGAAAGCCCTCTCTTTCCATTTTACATTTACTGTATTAACATTTAAAACCCTGATAGTTATACATGAGCATTAGAGAGCCATTTTAATTGAATGACATGCTAGGAGGCAGAAATTCCAAATACTCTATAGTAAACTTAAAACAATTTGTTATTATTTTTGAAATATGAGTTGTTTTACGTGCATGACATCCTATCTTTATATGCCGAGAATTATAAATGGCATTTCTATAATACATAAATTATAGAGTAGTTTTCTCATGGACTATTTTATTGATTTTCAAATATTTTTATGAGAAAAAAAATGTTTTCTCATAAAATTTTGTTGCCGTTCTTGAATGTAGTCTGTGATTCCAACAATAAAATAGTCAAAATAGAGTTACTTTGGTTAGAAAAAGACTGGGGATCCTAAGTCCCCAATCACGGTGAATGGTGACATGCTTCCAGTAAACATTAGGGCTCTGTAGAAGGAACCCAGTTTGAATGCCATTAACCATGTAACAAGCCTCTAAGTATCAATTTTTATTGAATTTCAAACTAAGTCAGAGAGATTAAACAAATTGCTCATGATCACAGGGCCTACCTATATATAATGGAAATTAGATAAATCCATCCTCATATTCAGACGCTAACTCTTATACCCTTCCTAGTTCACCAAAATTGAATATAGAAGTCTTAAAGGGAGTCTGCTCAACCTTCACTAGAGAGTTGAATCCTCTCCACAGTATATCTGTAAAATCGCATTGTCTTTTTCTTTTCATGTTCACTCCTTAGCAAAGATAGGCACTTTTACTGAGCAAGTTTTTTTTCTCCTTCATTTACATTCTAAAGATGTTATTTCTGGGAGGAAGCATTTGCATATTTCCCTTTTCTAACTTGTCTCTCTCTAAGGCAAAGACATGGTGACATAGGTGACAACAAAACATTCATTAGTCATATTTTCTGTTCCAGTTTGGGAAATGGTTTAAAATTCCTATGTAAGTAAGGCATTCCTAAGACTGATTCTTTTGGGCCATTTGAGCACAGATGGCATGGTTCTCTTAGGCTTCCCAGTTTCCATGTCCATGCTGTATACAGGCAAACCAGCTCCTCTACTTTCTGTTCTCTCTTAGCTAACTCCCCTATCTAGTATTAGCTATAAGTAAGCTTGACTTTTCAATGGCAGCTAATTCTATTCAGCTGGGGAGGGAGAACTGCATGGAGGAGGAGCAGAAGAGACAGAATAGAAAGCACCATTTTTGCTTCATGCACAATCATATTCTTCATTACAGATTTTCCATTAATAATTATACTTAGAAACTGATATTTAAAAATTTTAATCCTTATAAATCTCCATATGGCATCTGCCATCTGTCCTCCATTGGTTAGAACCTGAATGAGGAAGGGTAAATAATTGCCATTCCTCATCATGAAATCATTCTTATGATGCCTTACATATAAAATCAAACGATTATTGAAATATGTGCAGCAAAGTAACATAACATACAAGTATTCTGCTAGGACTTAATTTACATTTCGTTTACTGTTTTTAGCAAAATCGATCGCCAGTAGTATCAAATCAAAGGCAGAGATAGAAAATGACCTTTAAAAATAACTTTCTTGTTCTTTGAAGAAACATTAAATGATCTTTTATTTCAGTTGTGTATCTATTAAGTTAGTAGGCGTAATTCTCCCAGGATATATGTAAAATTGGTTGAAAAAAATATCTCTTTCTGCAAAGACTAAATTGAATAATAGCTTCTTTTATACCCAAAAGAAAAAGCAATCACAGGTCTTAGAAAGAGTTGTCTGATGGTTGTTATAGGCAGTTTGCCTCTGCCCTGTCCCATTGTCACACTGTTATTTCATTTCATGCTACCAGGTCACAACTCTCAGCACCTGCAACTTTCCTGAGGGCTTTCTTTGGCGATGAGAGCTAGTTCTACTATATGCATGGCAGAGTAGAAGTGGAAGTACAGCACCAGCAACAGCCTTTGACCAACGACTGACGAGAGTTGGTGCATAAATAGCTTCTGTGCCCCTTGGGTGAGGTAACTCTGAGGCAAGAATACGTATTCATTACAAGAGTTCTGCAATGGGATTAACCTAGAGTGCCAACTTGCTTGATAACACACTAGGTTTTAGCTTCCCTCCATTTCCTACTCATTCATCTATACTCTTACCAATATTTTCTGGAATCATTTTTGAATATACTACTGATATTCAGTTTCTTTTTTGGTAGGGTTTCTTTCTAAGACAATTTGAACTAAAATGCTTCATAAGTTTTTACTGATTGATTGATTGATTGATTGATCTTGGGTTCTTGCCACCAAGGAGAAACAGAGAACACCAAGATTCTAGAATTTTTTAAGAAGCTCTTGTGACCTGGATCGAGAATGTAGTCTGGAAACTGGCTCTGTGTTTATATCCTGACAGAACAGTTATGGATGAGTAAGGATGTCTAAACACGTAGCCCAGATCTACCAAGGTGTAAAGTCCTCTTAGATGAATTCAGAATGGGGGAAAAATTTGCTTGTGAAACATGTTCTTTTTTTCAAAACCCTGGACAGCAGCTAGAGCAGGGGCTCAACTCACTGCCACCAACAGAACTCAAACTTCTAACACATTGTTTCCTTTATGAAACAGCCTGGACTACTTTGGCTGGTACCCACTTTTATTAAGACTAACATTGTGGGGGAAGTCCACCTCATGGAGAAGCTCTCTACTTGGAAAGATGCTAATTTAACACCTGTGGATGCAATGGAATTGAGAGAATTCTCCAGGCTTTTGTTTTTCACTAGACTTGCCAAGGACAACATATACTACCATAGACATCACACTAAGAGAGGACATGGCAGGTGCACTTCTAGCTAAAGACAGTTGAAGAGAGTTCACGTATCATTCTACACATGATGGAAATAGGGGAGGGTGACAGAATTTGGAACTTCTCACAATCGTAAGTTCTCTGTGGACTGAGACTGGACTGTTCTTGGCAGGCGCATAGGAAATGATCTGGCTTCTACACACCCTTCTAGCATTGACTATAACTTTTTAATTTATATTGAAAACATGTATGGGGCACATAAACACATATGTATATTTATTCAAAGTTTCCCAATTGGTAGTCAACCTCTATCTGAAGCCATTTTCAGCTACTTATATCAAATATTTATTGATTACTTATTATGTGTTAGTCACTGATTTGTGTGGGAGGTATACAGCAATGAAAGTAAACACGGACCCTCGGTAGTGTAGACAAAAATAAAAAGGGCATAGAATAACCAGTATTCAAGTCAATAAAAATTTCTTCTAGGTCCTACTATTATCAACTCTCTTGATAAATATAGCCCATAAAAATTATATTACTTTAAATTAATTAAGTTCAAGATTAACTAAGTATCTACATGCCTTATTAGGATTTGCAGATCATGATCTAGCTCCTGTCAAAGACCTTGATGTGCCATGATCTCCTTAAACTACCTTAACCTACACTCTAAGTCATCTGAACCAATCCAAGTTCCCAGAACAATTTCTCTTTAATGCCTCCCTACCTTGTAGTTGTTATTTCTTCAGTTTAAATTCAGTGATGTCCCTTTGACTGTTGTCTTCCTGGAAAACTACTATTCAATCTTCAAGGCAAAAGACCCTGAACAAACACTACTGACTTGATTATACATCAATTATTGCCCCAGACATATAGTTCCATTTCCTCTGCGTTGTAAGCACTTTCCACATGCCTAACTCCAATCACACTATTCGCTGCATATCTCACTTGCTACAGCATATGCAACCCTCATTTGCAGTTCTGTACAAGATTTTGTTTGATGTTAGACTGTGAATTCTTTAGACCGGGACTTCTCAAAATATTATGTGCATAAAGAATTACAAGGACATCTTGTTAAAATACAGATTCTACATCATGGACCCAGAGTGGGGTCTGAATTTCTGCATTCTTAGCAAGCTCTCAGGTGATGCTGGTATCTGATAAAACTGGTCCTTGGAGAACACTCTGAGGAGTGAGGCTCTAAAGGTTATTTGTTCCTCTTTGGATTTTAACTGTCTGGCATGGAATTTGGCACTGTATAGGTACATCAGTGTTTATGTATAAATGGTTTGATCCACATGCCATTATCCTTTCATACAATTCCATTATCAAATTGCAAAACTCGCTGGACTTCTTTGTTCTCTTTGTAAGACTTCCTTGAATATTGTATGTACATAAGGCTTTCTATAATTAGAAATGTATATTTGGTGGTGAAATCGTAGCTGAGCTTTGTGAGGTAATTGGTCAGCCTTGTAAATTAAAAGATAAAATGCCCCTGACATATTTAACTTTTGAAGCATAGTAATATAGTAAAGAAACACATACATATCCAATACTATAATTACATTTTAACTCATAAAAAATAATCAACTCCCCACAGGAAGGGAACATTTTCAGTTAAAAGCTACTTATCATTTCTATAGCCATACAATGTTGAATGTGCTATTTGATCTTTTAAAAATTTCATTTAAAAATATTCACAAAAGAGTGATAATTAAATTACACAGGTGCCATGGTAACCACTGCATTAAATATGCTTAGACCCCATGCCCTAGCATTTTAGTAGAGAAAAGGGTATTTTTATTCTGTGACAATTGCAAACTGTGGGTGTTTAGGTCAATCTCCAGCAGTCTGCCAGAATAGGGAAAGCATATCTGACTGAAGTTGAATCAGGGCATTGCTGAGGTATAAAGGAATCCTACAGCAGAGTAAAGTGTGTTGACTCAGAATCAAGGTTCTCAGCTATAATTTAGGCTCTGCTGCTGACTAGATGTGTGTTCTTTGGTAAATGGCTTACTTTCACTGAGCTGCAAACTCCTCATGTGTAAAATGAGAAGGTTGAACATGGAACTGGATGTTCTACAGTTCAACCTAGTCCATTACAAGTCCATGGAATCTTTATGATTTAATAATCACTACTGATTTCGACACACTTCCTAACATATAAGTTCTGTATAAGGTTCCTAGGGCCACACTATTAAGTAACACAAATGGTAGCTAAAATCAACAGCAATTTATTCTCTCACAATTCTGCAGATGAGAAGTCCAAAATGAAGCTATTGATGGGGTCATGATCCCTCCACAGCCTCTAAGGAAAGATGTACCCCTGCCTCTTCTACCTGGTAGCCCCAGGCATGACTTGGCTTATGACAATACAACTTCAGTCTCTGCCTGTCTTCACCTGTACATCTTCCCTGTGTGTCTTTGTCTTTTCTTATTTATAAGAACACAAATCATTTTAGATTAAGGACCCACTGTATTCCAGTATGACCTCATCTTAATTTGACTAATTAAATCTGCAATGACTCTTTATAAATAAGATTATTTTGAGGTACAGGGGTTAGGACTTCAATATATGGTTCTGGGGCACACAATTCAAGACCAAACAATTTCCTTTTGTGAAATCTGAATTATATTGTGTTTCTTTCAGGTTTTAATCTGGTTCTAAATTGCAAAGCAAAACCATGTGATTCTTTTTATACTAGCTCAGTCTCTAATGCATTGCTTTGGGGGAGGGGGCATATTCAGTGACTATACTTACAATAGTCATGACTACAGTGCTATAATTTTAAGCAAAGTTACTTACTTAGGGAACAAGATAGCTGATTTCTTCAGTGCTCGGGGAGCATGCAGCAGATCTTTGCAATGCACTTCACAGCAGTGTGTCAGGCCACCTGGTCTTAACACAGCTGAGGTTATAGTCCATGTATCGTTGTCCATTTTCTATACCATGTATCTGCCATATGGTCTCATCTCTCTGCTTTACTTAGTTGTAGAAGGCCACTCAGCTATGCCTAGGACCAAGCCAGAAGTAAGTAAGTCAATGCCTTCCAACAATGGGGGATGTAAGTCAATAGGTACATGTCTATATGTCTGTCATCTGATGAGAAAACTAAAGCTAACCAGCTCATAAGTACACAATCCATTGTCGTTTGTTTCTTTCTTTTTTCTTCCCCATTTCCTATCTCACCTCACCAAAATAAACTATCTTTATCTAAGGGTCTGTAGGACCCTTTATCTAAGGGTCTGTAGGACAATCCCAGTGAAAGTAGAGGACCAAGTAGAGGGGACTAATAGTGTGTGCAAAGACCCTTATCTGTGAAAGAGAAAGACAGAGAGGGAGCTGAGAAGTCAGGTGTGGCTGCAGCAAAGGCAATAAATACAGTGAGGAGTATGGAGAGATGAGGAAGGATTATGTCTGTTTAGAGGAATAATGTAAAATACTGAGCATATATAGTGAAATACCAAAAAAAAAAAAAAAAAACCTGGAAAAGTTCCAAGCAGACTGACATATAAATTGCATATTGTTGCATATTGTGTTACCACAATTGCTGCATGGCAGTGCCATATTAGTTGGAAAGAGAAACTGCCAGCCATTTTTTTCAGGATATATCTTAAATTATGCAAACTGTGGATTGTGGGAATTTTTAAGATCATATCTCTTACATTTCTTCTGATTACATTTTTATAGTCTGTATTAATAAGAATGGTAACTTCTCTATCTGATCCATAAAATATGTTTTACCTTAGACATTCAATGTACGATATTATATACTACAGAGAGGAGGCAGAGAATTAAAATGGGTTCCCAGAAGATTGAAATGGCTGGAGCTTTTTGATATTTGGACAGCTTAATTGGTGATGTTGCATATCTTGAGATGTTAAGAATCCCTGGGAAAGCACATATTTAAATAGTAATTCCAATCAGTAAAAATAAAAAACTTCCCCTTCTGGCTTTATTGCTCAAGGCTCTTTGGGAATTACTATGGTTTATGAGTGAGGCTTAAATCAGGAGGAGAAGATAGTATGCAAAGCTTTTATTCTGAAATTTAGTTTAAAGATATACTTTAGTATCAGAATGTCAATTTTTGCAACTCATACAAATTATCTCTTCTCTTATATTGACCTAAGGAGACATAGCTTTAACGAGGACAGTTGTATCAAAAGTAGTCAAATGCATTACATCTTCTCAACAATTTTTATATAACTTACTTTAGAATGTCTGTGGGGGTAGTTGATGAAGAGATAGTTTCGAAGGAAGGGTTAATTTATTACAAGGGAACAAATACTGAATGTGGAGTAAGGTAGACTTAGATTGAAATTCTGGCTCTGCTTCTTCTAAACTATATAATTACACAATTTAATATTTCTCAATATATGTTTCCTTAGCTGCAATATGGAGATAATAATGCTTTATCTGATCAATCACATTGGCTTGTTAGGAATATTTAAATCAAGCAAACTGGATGAAAGCACCTAAAGTTCACTTTCTGCATAGTAGGAACTCATTATAATTGTTGATTCTAAATATCATGCCACATTTTAAAAGTGTTTAGAAAGACTGAGTTTTATTTTGAATTGAATGTTGTAGCACATTGTGGTTTTCTGTCTGATTTCTGTTAAATTTAGAAGCAGATAAGTGTAGAAAGAGAGGTCTTTGTGCATAACATTGTCTTTCTGGAGTCTATAAACAACTTGAATATCCAGTGGTGACCAAATGCATTCCTCATAGTAGCATGAAGTCTATCATGTTAAATGGATTTCAATGAAAAGTGGCAGAGGTCAAAAGGCCAGAGGTCACAGCCAATATCTAATTGTGTTGTATCAAACATGAAAGTCACAATACTATCTGGAAATAAAGACCCTAGGTGTTTGGTCATGTAGTGTTTGAAGATATGTTCCCTGGACCTTCCCTCTTTCCACTAACATTTACAGATAAATAAATAAATAAAATAATCAAGATTATTTAAAGCTTAAGGACTGGTTCTTCTCAGATGACACCAATATTGGGCCATACATGAATATTTCTGGGATTGGTAGTTTCTATTCTTTTTCCTCCCAAACTTAAATATATATTTTTTTCCTTTCTAATAAACACAACAAGATGAAAGCATTAGCATAGTCAAAGTAAAGTACAAACTCTACTTTTAGGGGGTCAAGCAGAGGGGTTGAAAACCATGCTGTAGGCGTGAAACACGTGGAGCTTTATCACATATGTTAAATAAACAGAATTACTGTTTCTGTAGCATTTCATGGGTTTACAAATGATTTCTCATAGTTTATTCTCAATGACGAAATTAAGACTATTATTACTCTTTTTTTAAACTAGAAAACAAGGCCCCAAAGCAGATAAGTGGCATGTCAATATCCTTAAATGCCCCATAAAACTCCTCACGTCAAGGTCTTCACACATGCTGTTTTCCCCACCTGGAATTTGCTCCCGTTCTCTGATCTCCTAGGACTGTTCCTCTTTGCATAATTACTGCCTTCCTAGCCTTTTTATTTATATGTAAACACGAGAGCCTCAGAAAGTCATCATTTCCTATGTACTCCTACAATTTTACATCATCCATTTTACATGTGCATACAATAGTTTTTCTTTTATGCGTAATTGTGCCATATCATTACATCATTATTTGAATATGTATTCTCCTTTCAATTATAAGCTTCATGGGTTACAGAATTCTCTTATTATCTGCTGTAGCCAAGGGCCCAAATTAGTGTTCTGAACATAATAGATGATCAAAAAGAATTTGCTGCATAAACAAGAGCAACTTATAATCACGTAATATTAGTCTTTTTGATCTATAGATGAATGAATAGAACTTTGATTTCTTTTTTTCATTCAGTTCCTAAGAGAATCAGAATGCTGGAGTATGCTAGTATCAGTTCTTTACCTGGCTATCATTTTAAAAAGATAATTAATTCACTATACAATTTGGAAAAGCATTTTCTCATATATTATCTAATTTTAAAACCCTAAAACACCAAGAAGGATACAGTAATGTAACTATTACTGACAGTTTTTTAGAAAAGAAAACTGATTGTAAGAACTTCAGAGTACTTGTGTTTGTGGTGTGTGTGTGTGTGTGTGAGAGAGAAAGAGAGATTGATTATGTTTCCTAGAGCAAGGTCACAAATCTGACAATCAAAATCTTCATCTTTTTTTATAGTTCAAACTTCTCTTTTTATGAGTAATTAAGATTTAACTGAACATGAATATTTATCATGCTAAAATAATGTTTTAACGAAATTTCTATTTTGATCATGGTATGAGGTTAATTTGCTTTGTTCCAAGGCCCTGGAAAAGCTGGCAGAAGTTCACCAACTGGTTAGGGCAGAATCTACTAGTTCTTGCTCAATTCCCATTCTCTGCTACTCTCTCAATAATGCAACCACCATGTTGGCCGTTCACATGGACACCCAAAACAATGATTATATTTTTGTTCTACTTTATATATGGTAATCTAAATACGTTATAATGAAATGAAATTGAAGTGGAATGTGTAAGTTCTAGAAAGTGCCTCAAAATGAGTGTACATTTCTTTTCTCTTTCCAATTCTTGTGGGTGAAGCTTGAGCAGCTGTACTGAACCATAGGGCAAGAAGACATATTGAAGATGAAATGACCACAAGTAGGTAGAAACCTAGGTCCTTAATATCCATGGATCCATCTTACCAGTCAGAGACTCTACTTTCCTCCTTCATTTTTTTTTTTTTTAAACCTAGACTTTTTTTGAAATAAGCTTTAATTGTGTTTGGTCTCTTTGTTTGTTTTGTTTACTTGCAGCTGCATCTAAATCTAATGTTAAAATAGTTAATCGTGAAATAAAAACCAGAGTATCCCCCCAAAAAAGTATGAAGAAAGGCTCATGGATGAGAATTGAATAGTAATATCAGAAAACCATGCTAAGGATCTTGGACTCTTACAATAATTCTCTGTCATAAATAGACTCTAACCTGCAATTAAAATTAGAGTTCTGTCTTCTACAATGGTAGAGGATTGTAGTGAGGTTGTCGAAATATCCTTCTGATCCTGACATATGGCTCTCTTACATTGTTCAGCCCAAAGAAGGATGTCTTTATTCTTTCTTGAAGTGCAGACGTTCTGCAATTGTGCTTACCTGCTAGAAGCTGACATGAGAGTTAATTGTTATTTATATTTGATAGCAGTCCAAAAATCAATCTGATCTCACTGCCTTTGCTCTTGAGTGGCTATAGAAAATGTGGCACACAGGAAAAGTCTAATTTAAGAAATGCACCTGTCAGAATATTGAGCACCTTGCCCTAAGGATATCATCAACCCTAGAGATTTAGTCTCCTGATGTAATATGTCTAACTTGTCTCATTCACTGACTATGTTGACATGTAATGTATCGCAGAAGAATAGAAAGTAAAAAAAGTTGCAGAAATTTTTTATGACTTATTGACAGTATATTCAGTGCTGTAAAAAACCAGGAAGAAAGGTCTTTTCAACTGGGACTGAGGACTTCAATCATGAAAGAAAAGAATATGTTTGGAACATTGTGCTCCTTTTTGAAACTGATTATCCAACGATGTGCATAAGATTTCCTTCCTGGGGAAAGAAATACTCTCTAGGGAACTTCACATAAAGAGAAAATGGTCCTTCATATGGCAGAAACATGCCAGGCTGCTTGATTGTCATAATAAAACATCGTTTTTTCCTTGTTGTCCATGTATCTGAGAGCCAAAACATATATTGCAAGTGGCTGGAATTGACTTTAAGATGCTAGACATAGGATGATCTGCTAAAATATGAAATACTATGTTAAAAAAAGAAGAAGAAGAAGAAGTAGAAGAAGCAAATATTCATGGAGAGGAGAATGGTTCCTGTTGACTGAACTTTTACTGAAGTTCTAGTTAACATGCTGGACATTTGCTTCTTAGTCTACTTATCCCCCTGAATAAGAACTCTATTTCAGTGCTTGGTAATCACTTACAAGCTCCTGTGAAAGACAAAAGGAAAAGTAAATCATCTTTCAGTTGCTCCTGTGCCACAAAATACCCGACTCTTCTATACTAAGTTAAATGAAGGAATTCTTAGTTTCCCTTACCTATGACCTTGAACTTGGCTATGAATGCCCCTTTTCAAATATGGCTCTTGAATATGAGTCTGATTTTCTTTTAAATGTTTTTATGACATTGAGTTTTTCCAACCTCAGTAATAAATTTCAATTCACTGACTCAAATTTCAATTGTTCCAATTTCAATTCAGTAGTGCCACCTGGAATATCTGGTATTCAAGCATTACTTTAAATATTTCTAGTACTGGCAACTTCTGGAATTGTAATTGGCTGCTGTTAACTTTTAAAACTTCACTTGATGCTCCTAAGATAATCATCCATTATCCCCACATCATAGTGCCAACTGACATCAAGTGTGCAATTGCTTCACAAGTCATATACCATCATATCAAAATCTAGAGACAGCCGCAGTGCACAGCAGCTAACAATAGGGCCATTATAGCAACTGAGGGTTGAGAGAGTCTACGACATAAAAGTAGAGATGTAGACTTTCCAAAGGTCAGAAATAAGGAAAGAATCAGAAAACGAGAACTCTAGAAATAGCTTAAGAGAAGTTGAGGATAAAACATAGTAAGTAGTAGAAGCTTTTAGATTAGAAAGCAATGTAGTTTGTCAAAAGCCAAGTAAACTATAGAAAAGAATAAAGAGAAAAGCACTGGCAACAATATGACTTTAAAAAGTCAAGTTCTGCCTTTGCCAGGACTCTTACACAGATTCTAGATCACTGATGCCAAATTCAGAGCTCCAAGTGGAAGTAGTTCAATTCTACTAGGGAGGTGGTAAATTCATTAATAGGATTTGGGAGGGTAATATGGGTGTAGAGCTAAAGTCAAATACTGAGAAAAAGACTTGCAGATTTCCTTTTGATGAGACTCTATTCAGATGCTACTAAGTACTAGCACTATTCTGGGCATAGAAACATCAAAGTTAGTTAAGAAACAGGTTCTAAAATAAAGGAGCTAGTAGTCTAATGAGGGTAATTTATTATTAGCAAGAGGTTTTTTAAAAATCAAATTTTTGATTTAGGAACATTCCTAAGAAGATATTGGGGATATATTTGTAATACATCTCAGTGGAGAATGCAATAATAATACTAGTGGCAAGAACCAATAAGGCTTTAAATTCAGGCATGACAGATTAGTGTGTGTATGCTTGCGTGCGATATTGAGCATTAGAGAAAGAGAGAGAGAGAGAGAGAGACAGACAGACAGACAGACAGACAGAGATATCTGAAAACCATTATGGGATTAAATTGAAGATAGAAGGAAAAAAGGAGAAATACATCATGCTTCTGGTATCTAAAAATGGCTGAGAATATTACCTAAATAAGGGCAAAAAAAGAGGGAGACTTTCTTTTAGGTCAGACTAGGAAGGGAGCGGTTCTGAGAAGCTGAAGTTTAAAATTACTCAATTACTTGCCATCTTTATGTATTTTTCAGGAAGAAACACACGTCAATCATGTTTGGTCAATTTGGTTAGCACAACTCAGGCTGAAAAAAAAAAATCCCTCCATTTGTTGTCTTTAATTAACATAAGGAAATAAATTCATGTATGAATTTTTCTTTGTTGGCCTTACAAAAATAGAGCTCAAAAAAATACCAAGGGTGGGGGGGGGCGGGAAACAGTATGTTACTTATCTATAGGCAGAATAATCTGATAATGATAAAAATAAAATTAAAAAAAAACTGTAAAGAGAGAAGTAACTTCTCATTATTACAAGAGTAGTTTGTGATCACATTCTGTGTATGTGGGATAAAATGCTATTAAAAAATATTGGTTAATTTATTTGGGTCATTTAAGAGTCCATTGCCTTAACTGTATTTGACTGTGTCTCCAAGAATCAGTGTTAGAACTGAAGTAGAGAGTTAGCATCAGAAAGAACTGGGTTTAAATCTGGCATCTTCCACCTACTAACAAAGTAGTATTTGTGATATTATTCAATTTCAATGCGATCTAATTTTCTCATTTAGAAAACTAATGGGCACAGAACTTGTAGAGCTATACTGCATTCTATGTACTCATCACTATTCTAAACTTTTAAAACATATACAATCATAACATCAGCCTTTTGAGATAGGGACTCTTACTATCTTCATTTTATTTTTTATTTTATTTTTGTTTATTTATTTTTTTTTAGGCGAGGCAATTCTTGATTGACCTCACAGATTGCAAGAACCTTGGCAGTCTATAATCCCTTATTTATTTTTTTTAAATGCCTACAGCACCTGGTCTTCATAAGTGGTCTCCCATCTAAGTACTAATCAGGCCCGACCCTGCTTAGCTTCCAAGACCAGACAGGATCAGGCTTGTTCAACTATCCCCATTTTAAAGGTAAGAAAATTGAGATAACAAGGAACTACTAGCCAAAGTCACAGTTATTAATTAGCGGAGTTAGAAAACTAACCCCAGTGATAGATTCTCTCAGAATGCAAAGTCTTTTCCCTCTGCTGAACAGAGTGTACTTCTCAAAGGTAGGGAAAATTTATTATGCTTTGATTGCTTTTTTACATCACTCAGATCAGATACATTTTTAAAGAGTAAATAGGAATGATGACTGGTAGAGAAATAAATAAGATTTACAACAAATTAGATTAGTCTATTACTAGTCCTTGTCTGGTACAGAGTCTGTTTTTTTCCTGAATACAAAAAAATAATATGAGCGACAGGCAAGATGGTGAACTAAGAAGTTCTCCGTTCACATCCCTTCACAAAAACAATAATGTGGCCCCCATTCGTGGTCAAAAGTGCCTTGTGGGAAGTTCTTATTTTTCAAAATATTGAAAATATTGACAAACAGGAATACTATACCCAGCAAAGCTGCCCTTCAGAAATAAAGAGATAAAATGTTTCCAGACAAACAAAAGCTGAGTATTCATCACTACTAGACCTGCCTTATAAGAAATGCTAAAGAAACTCTTCAAGTCGAAACAAAAGTACACTAAATAACAGCATGAAAATATATGTAAGTATAAAACTCAAAGGGAAAAATAAATATATAGTAAAATTCAAAGTACTCTGTACTGTAATGGTGGTACATAAATCACTTTTAACTCTAGTATAACATTTAAGAGAAAAGAGTATTAAAATAACCATAACTATAATAATCTGTTAATAGATATACAATATAAAATATGTAAAATGTGACATCAGTAGCATAAGAGATAGGGGAAAAGTAAATGAGAGGTTTATTCATGCAATTGAAATTGTTATTACCTTAAAATAGTCTATTTTAATCCAAGTATCAGATTTTTTATGTAAGCTTCATGCTAGTCACACGCACAAAAAAATCTGCAGTAGAAACACACACACACAAAAAGGAAACAAAGCATAATGCAACAAATAAATCAAAAGGAACAT
>NW_011888810.1:9893318-9900999 GCF_000151845.1 Pteropus vampyrus
GTTAGAAAACTAACCCCAGTGATAGATTCTCTCAGAATGCAAAGTCTTTTCCCTCTGCTGAACAGAGTGTACTTCTCAAAGGTAGGGAAAATTTATTATGCTTTGATTGCTTTTTTACATCACTCAGATCAGATACATTTTTAAAGAGTAAATAGGAATGATGACTGGTAGAGAAATAAATAAGATTTACAACAAATTAGATTAGTCTATTACTAGTCCTTGTCTGGTACAGAGTCTGTTTTTTTCCTGAATACAAAAAAATAATATGAGCGACAGGCAAGATGGTGAACTAAGAAGTTCTCCGTTCACATCCCTTCACAAAAACAATAATGTGGCCCCCATTCGTGGTCAAAAGTGCCTTGTGGGAAGTTCTTATTTTTCAAAATATTGAAAATATTGACAAACAGGAATACTATACCCAGCAAAGCTGCCCTTCAGAAATAAAGAGATAAAATGTTTCCAGACAAACAAAAGCTGAGTATTCATCACTACTAGACCTGCCTTATAAGAAATGCTAAAGAAACTCTTCAAGTCGAAACAAAAGTACACTAAATAACAGCATGAAAATATATGTAAGTATAAAACTCAAAGGGAAAAATAAATATATAGTAAAATTCAAAGTACTCTGTACTGTAATGGTGGTACATAAATCACTTTTAACTCTAGTATAACATTTAAGAGAAAAGAGTATTAAAATAACCATAACTATAATAATCTGTTAATAGATATACAATATAAAATATGTAAAATGTGACATCAGTAGCATAAGAGATAGGGGAAAAGTAAATGAGAGGTTTATTCATGCAATTGAAATTGTTATTACCTTAAAATAGTCTATTTTAATCCAAGTATCAGATTTTTTATGTAAGCTTCATGCTAGTCACACGCACAAAAAAATCTGCAGTAGAAACACACACACACAAAAAGGAAACAAAGCATAATGCAACAAATAAATCAAAAGGAACATAAGAGAGAAAGAAACAAAGGAATTGTAAAACAGTAAGAAAACAATTAATAAAATGGCAATAGTAAGTCGTTACCTACCAATAATTTAATTCAATGTAAATAGATTAGATTCTCCAATCAAAAGGTACAGACTGTCTGAAGAGATGAAAAACAATAAACCGCAATATGGTGCTTATAAGAGACTTTAGTGTAAAGGACACACATAGGCTGAAAGTAAAGGGAGAGAAAACCCACTAACTTTATACCTTGAGGAACTAGCAAAAGAACAACAAATTAAGCCCAAAGTTAGCAGAAGGAAGGCATAATAAAAAATAGAGCAAAATAAATGAAATAGAGAATATAAAGACTAAAAGATCAATAAAAATAATGTCTTTTGAAAAATAAACAGTATAGACAATTCTTTACTTACAGAAACCAAAAATAAGAGAGAGCAAGCACTCAGAAACAACTATAAATGAAGGTATTACAACGGATACCACAGAAATTCAAAGAATCATAAGAGATTGCTACAAATAATTATATGCCAATTACATAACCTAAAAAAAAAGAAAAAAAAAAACAGGATAAATTCTTAGAAACTTGCAATTTACTAAGATTGAATCATAAAAAATTAGGAAATCAGAACAGACCAATTACTAGTAAGGAAATTATATTGGTAATCAAAACCCTCTCAACAAAAACAAAAAGCCCAGGAGCAGATGGCTTCATGGGTGAATTTTGCCAAACATTTAAAGAAGAATTAATGCCAATTCTTCTCAAACTCTTCCAAAAAGCTGAAGAGGAGGGAACACTTCCAAACTGATTTACAAAGCCATCATTATCCTAAAGCCAAAGCCAGAGGACTCCTCAAAAACAAAAATTACGGGCCAATATCTCTGATGAATGGAAAAGCAGAGACTCTCAACAAATCCTCACAAACAGAATTCAACAGCACATCAAAAGGATCATACACTATTGTCAACTGAAATTTACCCCTGAAATGCAAGGATGGTTTCTGTATACCCAAATCAAATAAAGTGATATACCACATAAATAAAAGGATAAAAATCATATGATTATCTCAGTAGATGCAGAAAAACATTTTATAAACTATAGCATCCTTTTATGATAAAAAAAAAAAACTCAGCAAATTATGTATAGAAGGAATGTACCCCAATCAGTAAAGGTATGTATAACAAGCCCACACATCACACACAATAGTGAAAAACCGAAAGCTTTTCCTTTAAGAGCAGAAAAAAGTACCATGATACTGCCACTTATCACTTCCATTTGATATAATACAAAAAGTTCTAAGATTAATTAAGCAAGAAAAATAAATAAAAGACATTTAAATAGGAAGAAAATTTTTCTATTTGCAGATAAGATAATTTTATATATAAAACCCCTTAAGACTCCCTTCAAAAACTGTTAGAATAAATTAATTTAGTAAAGTTGCAAGATATAAAATACCCTTATAAAAATTATTTGCATTTTTATAACAACAAACTATCCTCTCCAAAAAGTTAATTAATTCAGAAAATAATCTTATTTAAATAGCATTGAAAAATAAAATAAAATAGGAATAAATTTAAACAAGGAGGTGAAAGATTTGAACACTGAAAATTAAAAGATATTGATGAAGGAAATTGAAGAAAATACAAATAAATGGAAAGGTATCCTGTGTTCATGTAGAGAATTAACTAAAAATTATGGTCTTTGAGTGATTATGACATGTCGATGCAGGTTTATCAATCGTAATAAACGTACCTCTCTATTGGAGGATATTGATAATGGAATAGGCTATGTGTACATGGGGACAGGGGATGTTTGGGAAATCTGTACCTTCCCATCACTTTTGCTGTCAGCCTAAAATTGCTCTAAAAAATGGTCTCAATTTTTTAAAAATGGACAAAATTCCTGAATAGACATTTTCCCAAAGAAGGCATACAAAAGGCCTTCTTTTCACAATAAATATGTGAAAATATGCTCAACATCACTTATTTGAGAAAAACTCAAATCCATACCACAATGAGATATCACTTCAAATCTGTTAGGATGATGGCTATAAAAAAGACAAGCAATAACAATCAATTCGCAGGAGTACGAAAAGATGAATGTCCTTGTACGTTGTTGGTGGGAAGATAAATTAATATAGCTATTATGGAAAGCAATATGGAATTTACTCAAGAAATTAAAAGTAGAACTACCATTTGATCCAGTAATCCCACTTATGGGTAAATAGGAACTGAAGGAACTGAAATCAGTATCTCGAAAGACGTCTGCACTCTCATTCTCACTGGTGCGTTATTCACAAGAGCCAAGATAGAGAAACAGCCTAAGAGTCCACCAGTGGATGATTGGAGAAAGAGAATGTGGTATATGTGACACAATGGAATTTTATTCAGTCATAAAAAAGACGAAAATCCTGCTATCAGAATAACATGGATGAACCTGGGGGCCATTACGTTAAGTGAAATAAACCGGGCACAAAAAGACAAGTTCTGTATGATCTCATTTATATGTGGAAACTAAAAAAAAAAGACACATTCATAGAAGCAGAATGTAATATTGGTGTCTGGGTGCTGAGGGGTGGAGGAAATGGGGAAATGTTTTTTGAAGTGTGCAAAATTTCAGTTATAAAATTAATAAGTTCTTGAGATCTAATATACAGCATGGTGATTATATTTAATAACACTGTACTCTATACCTGAAATTTGTTAAGGGGTAGATTATGTGTTTTAATCACTCCTAAAAAATTATAACCATGTGAGGGGATGAATGTTGTTGATTCACTTGATTGGGGTACTCATTTCACAATGTACATGTGTCTAAATCATCACATTGTATACCTTAATACAGGGGTCCCCAACTCCTGAGCTGCAGACTGGTACCGATTTATGGCCTGTTAGGAACCAGGCCATACAGCAGGAGGTGAGCGGCGGGCCAGAGAGCAAAGCTTCATCTGTGTTTGCAGCTGCTCCCCAGCGCTAGCATCACCGCCTCAGCTCCACCTCAGATCATCAGGCATTAGATTCTCATTAGGAGCACTGGTCACTGTGCCAAAAAACGTTGGGGACTATTGCCCTAAAATATACACAATTTTTATTTGTCAATTATAACTTAATAAAACTAGAAACAAGAAATAGAAAGAGTATGAATCAAGAGTTTATCCCTGAGAACTGAAAGAAATAGTGAGAGCCAGTGAGTCAGTATGAGAGAAATAAAGATGATTTCTAATAATCCAACAATAGCTTAGACTTACCCTAAAGCCTGAGAGATTAATGTCATTGTATTAATATCAGGTTGGTAATCAAAATATCCACATAGCAAGAAGCAAGAAATGTACCTTTATACAAAATGCCTTTCTACTGACATATAGAAGATAATTCTGGCAGGATTTGTTTTATTGTGTTTTACTATAAGAACATAAAATGAAAACTTTGATATTAAAATATAAATAATAGAAGCCTATTTAGGGCTATAAAAGTAATAAAAAGCCATCCAATTTAAAGATGAAAATAAGAATGATGATCCCTACTTCGTCCCATTAATGACGGCTCCTCAAAGGGAAAAATTCCTGTTTTTTGTAGCTTAACACAATAGAAGAGGATTTCTCATTCATATGAGGTCTAAGTGTTACTGATCAGTGAGCAGTTGTCTTCCAATACATAATTCATGTTTCGTGACTCCTGTTACCTAGTAGTTCAGCCATTTCCCAGGGTCTTCAGTTTAATGATGGGTCCTCTGCAAGTGGAAAGAGCAAAGTGAGAAGACACATCTCCTTCCACTGGTGATAATTAGTTTCACTTCCTACCCTAACACAGAATGGATGAGGAGCACTGGTTTTTGTTGTATATCTGCATAGTTTCTGAAGGCTGAGATCATATTGCAAATTTTATTACCAGTGTGTCATAAGATACTTACTCTTCTGAAGTTGTGCCAAAATGAACCATAGTAATCATGTCTTTTCCAGAATAGAGCAGTAATGTTTTTTTAAGTAATACTATGTACCTAATACTGTACTCAACACTGTGAGAAATACAGAATACTAAAGATATGGACACTTAACTTGTAATATTGCCTTATTCTCAATAAGTAAAAAGGTAATAACTAGACCAGTATAAATGCAAATAATTCCAAATTCTGTGATCAAGGCAAAAATCCCGCAAGTAAATTACTAAGAAGTCACCTTGCAGAACATGAAGCATAAATAGAATGTAGATATGCAGAGAAGAACCAATAAATTACAATATACAGGGGATAGAAGAAAATCATGAATCATAGTTTTGCACTTCCAAAAATCACCATTGTTAATCATAATTCAAATCTTTACGAGGTTTTCATATATGACACTTTTTATTAATGACAGAAGGCTTTTAGCCAATTGGTGATAAAGAACATTTTACTAGGGCATAATATTTATTTTAACTGCTTTTCATGTTTTGTATCCATTTGGTTTAACATTTAGAAAGAACTTGATGATATCGGAAAAAAACCATAGCGCAAATCACAACTGTCAGCTCCTATAGTTTGAGGCTTTAACTGACTAAGATGAATTACTTCATCATTGAATAAATCATTACTAATCATAATTTGTATATGTTCTTGGACTGTGCAATTGAGACCGGCAGTACTACAGCCTGCCCTGAACTAATTGCTATAAATGTGCCAGATGTTATAAAAATCTGGACACATTTGTGATAAAGCCGAATGGTGCAAATTTGGTATAAAGCTAGAAGTGCATGATTTAAGGGTGTAATCTATATTTCTGACATTATAGGTCAAAGAAATATAGTAAGTATAGAGAGGCTTTATTAATATTGTAAAAGGTTATTTCCCTCTGCACTAAAACCATTTTTTTTTCTTTTATATCTTGATCCTAATAGATCTGGGCTTGCCTATAAATTTCTATGCTCCCACAAAGGGCATCCGTCTGTAGAAAAATAAGAAACCAAGGTTTATATTAGAACACTTCTTTTTATTTCAGATATTAACAGACACCTCTGCTCTGTTATACACAAAAATGCATAATAAAATAGAATGTTTCTATTCTTTAAGAGTCTTAAGACTATTAGGACAAAAATAATGTTATGAAGTAAAAAGCAAAAAAAAAAAACAGAAAAACAAAAAACTCGTTGGCACTTTCTGATTCATTTAGAACTAAGCTGCATATTCCTATACTAAATAATAAGCAAACATTACTTAGAGGTTATGGTATCAATATTTCCATTTTCAATACATTGTTATGGTAATAAAGCTTTTTAGTCAAGGAAAATATAAAGCCATAAAACTTAATGCTCTATTTGAGGAGCAATTACAGCAAATTATAAGCAACTGGGTTGTACAAAACTGCTATGAATAAATTTTAAAGTATGATAATGTACTGTAAGCATTTATATAGTTGATAAACTACCCATTTATTTTAAGTGTCAGTCTTTCGAAAGATAATTACCAAAAAAAGCTGGATTACTGAAATAATTATCATGTTGATTACTTAGAAGGGTAGACTTCAAATAAATTTCAGATTAAGAATTTGTGATAGAGTTCTGGTATATAAAATATCACATTTTCTGTTCCATCTCATTTAATCCAACAGAGAATTTGTGGCATGCTTCCTAGTAATGTGTGTGTGCACGCATAGGTACTTTTAATTATTCTGGAAGACAATTGTGTACTTACTATTCACTATCTTTGACTAAATATTGCAGACATTTTAAAGAACTTTAAGCATTTTACTCATAATATTTTAGAAATTAAAATCAATATGCTTTGAAACTTACTAAATGACTGGACTCCAGCACATATAAACTACCAAATACAGTTTATAAAATTACCTCAATGAATTTTTTCCTGTTTATCAAACAATAAAGTACTTAAATCAACATGTAACCAAACATATATCTGTATTTTACATGAATTAGTTTTACACCATAAATAATTATTGATGTTATGTTTTTATTAAAACCATTTCCTAAACCTTTGAAACATCAGTTTGGTAATTTGAGAAATAGTTATGTTTAATTGTCACTTAATTATTATCTTGTTATTTTTGATGAACCTATTAATTTTAATAAACCAATTCACTTGGCTATCATTGCAACTTTTAATTACATACTATATATTTATAATCTATATGGTATCTAATATGTTTATTTCCCCATTAGTCTTTTTTAAAAGATATTTTCTCTTCTCTATTCATAAAGATTATTTTGGAGGATTTACAATTAATCATGAGATATTTTGGCTAGTTATTGGTTTGTTTAATAATCTTTCAGCACAGCTATATTAAAATCTTAACACAGTCTATTTTTAAAATATTAAAATATACTTAAATGTACATTGAACCATTCTAAAACTGTAGAATATCCTATAGGGTCTTTGGTATTCTGAATACATTTTTGTCGATGGCATGTATATATGAATGCAATGCAAGAATATACCATACATATATAATTAAATGCCTGCCTTACCCATTTGATACCAGCTTCTCTGAGATATGCCATGCCCACAGAAATTGTTAAAAGGGAGGCCTAAATTCAAATACTTTTTATATTTGACCCACTGACAAACACTGATTGGCTCCAGGAATCAGTAGAGAGTTATGTTATTAAGAAATAATACAGAAAAAAATTCTGTTTTAACAATAAAATGATGATAGTTTACTTTCCATTAAAGCTTTTGAAATCATTATTTTCTAATACTGTGGAAAGTATGTGGAATTGCCTCATGAGATATA
>NW_011888810.1:9903034-9915330 GCF_000151845.1 Pteropus vampyrus
AAAACCCAAAAACCAAAAAACCCTGCTAGTTGATAAAACAAGTTATTTTTTTTATCTTTAAACACATCTCTAGAAGTTCTTATTCCTATTATGTTCTCTGCCAGTGTTGAATGAAGCAGTAATTAATTTGCTTTCCCACTATTGTATAAAATTCTCTATTTCATTTAAATTTTTGAGAATTTCAAAGATTCTTTTTTTTTTCTAGAATGACATAATGACATATCTCTGTACACTGTGTCCTAATTAGTTTATCTTCTGACATAGTTTTAATTAGCTTTATATATCTGGCTGACTTTTCTTCATTGACAATTGCTGCTACACTTCAAACAAAATGGTGATTTTTATGTTACAGCATCATTTACTTTTTGAAATCCCCTTGTATTTAGCAGAAAAAAAGAGTGTTTTTCTTTTCACTATCAGGAGGCAGAACTTACAGTAAAACGAACAATGGATTTCTCCCCTGATCAGCTCCCTTTTGACATCTGAGCCCTGGATAGCAGTCCAAAAGTGTCTGGGTACAGAGGCAATCATCCAGCAAAGCAACCTCATTGCATTCTCCATCAGAAACAGGAATTCCCAACAAAGTCTGCTAGCTGAAGTTATATATGATATATGGCCCAGGGGGAGCTGAGCTGCTTTGTGAGTGTGAGTGTGTGTGTGTGTGTGCGTGTGTGTGTGTGTGTGTGTGTGCGCGCGCGCGCACCAGTATATAGCCCTGTAAAGGTTTTCTTACATTATTTTATATGACTTCTCTACTGTAGTTTTCATGTTCTTCTAAATTGGAAACACACTTCTCATTCTATACAGCAATTATTGAGTTTCCCTCATGGTTTAGCAAATAGGGATTGTCTGTAAGGTAGGGAACATTAAATATATCCACTGCGTCATTCCCAAATTACCTGAAAGATGTAAAGTAGGAGTTTGGGATTTAAAATCTTTTGTAGAATACCTTTTCCTCGCTTTATCCAGTTAGTAAGTTACAATTTGAATCAGTTATTGAAAATCAGCATATAATTTCTAGCTCCCACTCCTGCTTTTTAAGTACATAATGGTTATAGGAAAAAATATTAGAATCGGGACTATCTAGTCTGTTTCATCTGTAACTGGAAAAACTATACTCACTTTGAAAAGTGTAACTGCTATATTAAAAAATAAAACTCTGAGAACCAGTTTCTATGTCTCCTTTCAATTTCTTAATTTGGATTCCAAATCCTTGATTTGAGGCAAATGAAGGGACATACTAAGCACATCTTAGAAATTCTGAAACTCCAGTTATTCAAAATAAGATTTTATATATATATCATGAGGAAAGGATGCCATGGTATTAAACAATAGTAATAGCCCAGATACCAAAAAATTAGAGATAATATTATGTTTCAGAAAAATATATGTGTATGTCATCACAAAAAGTTATTAAATAAAAAGAACCAATGCTTAAAAAAAAATAGGTCCTGGCAAAAGAACCTTGGCTCTTCTCAGACATGCCTTTTAGTAACTGTGTAATCACAGGAAAATTATTTAATCTCTCTAAGCCTCAATTGTATCATTGAAGCAATAGGTATAATTATAGCACCTACCTAAAGAGGGCTATAAGGATTAAATATGTTAAAGCATACAAAGAATATAGCATAATGTCTTAACAAAATTTTATCCTATAGTTATCGACATCATCATCACTATTATTGCATTCAGATTTGGCTAAAGTTGGATTAGCATAGGATTTTGTCGAGCTGATTATGTTTCTTTTGCGTGAATTATACTTTTTGTCCATAGTGTTATCAGGAGTTACTTTTTGACTTTTACTGCAGTGGGGACTTATTACAAATTTCTTGATTACTTTGATTGATTCAAGACCAAGACACATAGAAGTGTTCCTATAAGTGTTACAGCTATTGAACAATGCCAATCAGTCATCTTTCTCATATCATCTTAAATCTTAAAATTAAAAAAAGTGAACTTTTTCTTTCAGGGCTCTATGAAATTCACATAACATCTCAAAAGCTAAGAAGACTTTGCCTTCCCACACCCCGCTCCATTTCAAACATAAAATTAATGACTTTGCAGCCAAATTGATAAGATCTGTGTCATTTAATGTCTCAGATGAAATAAGAGGGGCAAGAGCAGTTGTAGATTCTTAGCTGTTAAGAGGCTCCTAGGTGGCTAAGCTCTTAATACACTGCTTTACCTTGTCAAGAATTTTAATACCTCCTGCTGGAATACTGATATGCCTCAAGGTAGATTTCACTTGTTCTCACATAATCAAAAGCATCTGGTACCTTAATGTGTGTATGAGAGACTGGTACCCAGGCATTGCCCCCTGTGAAAATGTCCTCCAAAGTCTGATTATTCTAAATCCCTGATAATGATGTGATTGTCCCCAGCCTGGCGCTGAAGGCAGTCTTCTCCAAGGTCAGTCAGCGGTGCATCTTATTTCTCATGTGTTTACCACTTACTGTTGCTTTTAAGCATGGACCAATTATAGCTACCTGGAATGCTGGTGTCTTTCTGAGGTTACCTAATAGAGGCTGCTAAATATACCTTTGCAAAGCCAAGGGAAAATGGGTGAATATTACTGTAAGTTTTCTTAAGTAAGGCATCTACTTGAAATCAAATTTTGGGTTGCCTTCGCTTTTCTGTTTTAAGGTATCATAATATAGGGAAAATCTAGGTTGAGATAATTAAGAGTTTGGTGAAGAATTAGCTTGAAATAGTAGACTATGGTTAGATAAGGAGGCAAAATTAAAAAGAGAATGACCAACTGGAAGAAACTGGGAATGTTTAAAGTTCACATTACAATTAGTAAACGCTAAAGCATACAAAGAATATAGCATAATGTCTTAACAAAATTTTAACACTTTCACATGCATGTCAGACACAAAATATTACATTCTATCTCAGTTCGAATGCAGATTCACAACCCTTCTCAACATAGCCTTCAAGAAAGCACAAACGATTGATCCCCCACTACGCCTCTATCAGTGGTCCCCAATCTTTTTGGCACCAGGGACCAGTGCTCCTATGAGAACCTAATGTCTGATAATCCGAGGGGGAGCTGAGGCGGTGATGCTAGCGCTGGGAGCCGCTGCAAATACAGATGAAGATTCACTGGCTCGCCCGCTGCTCCCCTCCTGCTGTGCGGTCCAGTTCCTAATAGGCCACTGACGGGTAATGTAACAGTCCAAGGCCAGGAGGTTGGGGACCCCTGCTCTAAATAAATTTTATATAGCACCATGATTCTTTATCATGGGGCCATTCCACGAGTCATTGTACTGGAAAAGAAAAGAAATAGAAGCAGTATTGTGCTCGTAGGTAGGTAATCTGAAAATTTAGTCCCATATGATTTCCCTTGGAAAGTCCACCTCCACTTTGTGAAATTCTGACCATGCTCCTTCCCACACAGGGCTGCTGGAGAGATTGGATCAGATAACACACGTGTATGTGCTCTCTAAATCTGGAATGCTGGTGATGCTCCTATAAGCATTAAAATCCACATTTCATAGATTTGGGCTTATTATGCCTTAGGTAGGGCTGTAGAATCTGCATTTTATAGGAGCACTAGGTGATTCCAATGAGCAACTTGAGAAATGCACTGCCTTGACATTTGCCTGCAGGTGTGAAGGTAAACTATGAAGATGATAGACACCATAGTGACAGGATGGGAGTGATAACCATGCCCAAAGTGGAAGACACCTTAATGTGAATTTGGACTAAAGTTCTCTAGAAATAAGTATACTTCTAATCAAATTAACTTTTAAAAAACTTTACTTGGATAAAAATAAGCTTTCCTTTGAACTTCTTACATTCCTTTGCATAATTCAAATTCCTTTATTGCTTGAGGAGAAGTGCTTGAGCATTCAGAGATGAAAGACAGAAATTCATAGGTAAAATTACTCTAACAAAAGCTATATCAATGCCAGTGGAATATCTGTGCTATTCGCTGCCCCAGTACCCCTGCCACGCCTCCTTTGTAGTTAGCTGAAAATCAGGTGGTAAAGTTGAAACATCTGTATAGAGATCTAGAATGAGATTCAGATTTTTTTTTTTTAACTTGTGTAATATATTGAAGGATGCTATAGGGAACAAAAATTGACTCTGGTCTCATGGACTTATTCCCATTTTCTTACTGCTAGTAGATTATCTCTTTGCAAAATATTTCATCTTTGAAAGTATGAATTTATTCTTCTATAGAAGGGTGACAGTAACTCTTATCTCACAAGATTGTTGAGAGAATTAGTGATGTAAAATATTTGTGTATGTTTATATAATGCCTCACCCTGTCCCTAGCATGAGTGCTTGCTGAATTAATATAAGAACTTTTTTCTTTCAGTTTGTTAATTCCATAAAGTAAGACAAAGAAAGAATTTGTAATTATTGCAAAGTGACCCTATCGAGTATGGTAATGGCAAAATGAAGACAGGATATTACGGACATCACTCATTCATAGGGTTATCAGGAGTTACAGTCAATTCAATGGTATGTAACACACAGCAGTGGAATAGGTTTTGAGAAGGCCGATTTGTTGGACATTGGTGGGAATAATAGCCACATTTAGGTTTCATATTGGGTGGAGCAGCATTTCTTCCAAAGCACATTCTCTTCGGTGTGCAGAGGCCATGGAAATGTTCAGACCCTCTTTTGCTCATAGAAAATCAAAGCATGGAGGCAAACAGTCATCCAAGAAGCCGCATCATTTAACTTTTCAGAACTAGGGGTACAGAGAGGTGCTTAGAGGCGAGGAAGAAGTAGGAAGTTCTCACAAAGTCCTCTTGTCCCCTTTGGCCATTTATACAGATGTATTTCCACTTTACAGGGCATGGAGGTGTCAGATTACAATCTAACAATTTCCCGAAACTAAGATTCACTTCTAGAAAACCACCCTTGCCATCAGCATCAGCCTTCAATTTCAAGATGTTATCTGCTATTCTTTCTCTTTTAGATTCCACCTAGGACTGCGAGGACTGTTTTTCAATCTTGTAAATCTCACTTACACTGAGATTTCAAGAACTATGAGCTCTCCTTAACTGCTCTGATCTGTTCTCTGCAGACTCATATTCAGTGACTCCTCACTTTCCTTCCTCCCCGTTCTCCTTCTGATCTTACCCTGGCCAGACTCTGGCTTGCAGCAACTCTGGCCTGAAAATCAGCTTCAGATATATGCAGATCATGCTTACTCTGAACATATTTTATAGGCTGGGTTTATCCTAAGTCTGACACAGGCACCGAAGACCTTGCATTTCTAGATACAAGCCTTTCTCTTCTAAGATTTGGAATGAGCAAGATGAGGGAAATGATGAAACTCCAGGGGAAAAAAAAAAATCATGGAAGTTCAAATTTCTTAGGGAAGGATTCTTTTGAATCTCAATTGGTACATGCAAGAATATATAAATATATAAGATTACAGGCTGGAGAGGAACATCCCTAGAGAAGGCACAGCATCAGTAACAGAATGGAGTATCTGGCGAATGTTGATGATAAGTGACTTTCCCTCCTATGGACTGACTCTGCAGAGCCTGAGAATGATAACCCCACTGGAGCAGGAGAAACTTTGTCATACACAGCCTAGTTCTTTTCCATATCTTTCCTTGAAATCTTAACCCTAATCTCTACACCCCAAGCCAAATTTCTAGTTCTTCTCTAAATCTGACACCATCACTCCCATGCTTTTGGAGACATAATAAGGACTGGTGCCATTTCAATCGCATTTGTTATAATCCTTCAGACAAATTGTCTTGACAGTCCCCGCCCCACACATGCCTTTCATCTCACTTTCCTTATCTAGTGATGCTAAATTTTCAACATCCATAAAGACTAACCTTCCTAAATTGCAATACAGTGATTATAAATTTGTTTTTAATACAATGAAAAAATGAGGACCCTGTGTTCAGGAAGTGAATAGGGTGATGGTTTGCCAAGGTTTTGTTTTCCATAAACAATGTGGACATCTCAACAATAATTTCTCTACACCTGAGTTGAGAACCTCAGCCTTCATGAAGTCCTCTCCCACTTACCAAATATTTACCATGTCACCTCTGCCTGAGGTCTAACATGAAACTCACAGCATTCATCATCTTGCCCAATCTACTAGGAAAGCCTCTACAAACATCTCCAGCCACAACTTAAACTTCATATTCAGCCACTGAATAATTTACCAAGGACTTAACATAGTGCACACTCTCATGTCTTCTCAGCTATGTTTCACCCACCTTGAATGGGATCCTAAGTATTTTCTACTCAGTACACTTCTATTTAGTGGTATCACATGTTTTGTCATTATTCCTGCTTTGAAACATTTCAATTCCATTCAGATCCCATTAGTCATTAGTTTTTTGTGTGTTTCCACAGCACTTCCCCACTGCCCACAGTTTTATCAACGATCCACCACATTTAATTACTTCTCAACACATCTGTGCTTCCTACCATACTTTAAGCATATGAAGCTCTAGAGAAGTGTATTATACCTTTGTGTATCCCTTGAAACTAGCTCTGTGTTTGTTACAGAACAGATATTCAACTAATTGTTGAATGGAGGTATACATGGGCGAGACACAATCGAGAAGTCTGAGTCACAAGTTTCCATAACACAGAGTGCATTCGGGACTCTGAGCCGGAGCTTGAAATAGTGTTTGTTTTGACTTGCTTTTTACAGGGAGTCTTTGCATTGCATTTAAGGCCCACTGGCTGCACAGCAGTTTATACGTCAATTTATAGATGCCATGGACCTTCTGAATCCAGAGCCAGCAGCCTGGCTGAAGGTGATCGGGCAGCCTTTTGACAAGGCCAACAGAAGCACCTCAATTTGCAGGATTCTCAGAGAATTTCACTATCAAAAACGATAGTGAAATAATGTGACAGGACACAATAAAAACCCGGAAATTCACGTGGAGGGCTGAATTGCACCATATGGCTTCCAGTTCTGTACCTAGACCCGATAGGGCACATTAAGAAAGTCATTTAGACGATGTCCTGTTGTGCCCTGTTATAGAGGACATATGCTGTATTACCCCCACATCATAGCAATTATGAATTTCCTTGTGTTAATCTTTGTCTCTCTCAAAGTTTTGTTTTTTTGGCACAAAGGAGGCTTCAGCCGAGATTTCTTGCTAGTCTTCTGTTCTTTCATTACTAGTCACATCTGAAAAACTAAAGTTGAGGTGCTTGACTCAATTATTTCTTATGACAACTACAGTTTTAAAAAGGGGGGAAAGAGCAGTTCTTGAGGATCTAGAGATTTGAAGTCATGAGAGACCTGATTGTTTCTGGTGAGTATTTACTCACCTCTTGCCATTAGGGAGAGCAGAGCAAACGGAAGGAGGCCCAGAGTATAGTGAATAGAAAGAATTCTAACTACATGTGAATGGATAAATATTATATGCTTAACACTGTTCTAGGTATGGCATATAATTAATCTAAATTCACTCTCACAATGTGTTGAATTAGCATGATTTTTTGCCATGTCACTTATCACTTTCTCATAGAGTAAATAATTTACTTATCAATTGGACTTGTTATTTATTGCTTGTTTCTCCCACTTGTATGCAAACTATACAAGAGAAGGTTTTTTTTCCTCTGAGTTTTGGTCAATAAAGAATTCCATGTTCCTAGGATATTGCCATACAACAGATACTGAATAAATGTTCATTGAATGAATGAGTTACATTCACTTTGCAAGGTGAAGAAACTGAGGAACAGAAAGTTTAGATAAACTGCATCCCTGTACAGAGCAAGGTAGCCATAAAATTGGGATTTGAGCCTTTCTATGTGATTGCCATGACTTTCTCTTTATTCTAGCATGTTGCAACCCATGTGCCAAATAGAAAATATCTGTATTTCCTCCTAAGTCGATCACTTATTAGATCTTTAATCTAGGAGAATTACTTATTGTTTTTGAATCTGCAAAATTGAGAAATACAAATAACAAATATTGTCATATAGATATAAATTAGATATATATATATGAATATAACTATATATACATGCTAATATATACTCTCTCATTTAGTATTTATAACTCTAAAATGTAGACAGGTTAGGTATCATTATGCATATGTATATATATACACATACATATGTTATGTGTATATATAAAACATAAACAAATCCAAATTAATTAATGAATTAATAGGTATAAAAAATTACTGACTATTGCCATACAGTTAAGGAATCTAAACAGTTTACTGAATGTGAGACTGACTTTTTGTGTCAGTCATCAAATCTCTGTTTCAGGCACATATTAAAAGTGTGGTCTTCAACTTACTATGTAATATCTGAGCCTCAGTTCTTTCTGTGTTAAATAAGGATTATGACATCTCCTTCATAGGGTTGACAGGCTAATCAAATGAGAAAATGTAGGTAAACTGCTTAGCACAGTACCTGAAACACAGCAAATACTCAATGAAATTTATTCCTGTGCATTCTTACTGTTATTTGGTTTATATATGTGTATATATAATAACCCTCATTTCAAAACCAATACATGTGAGTAAATTCATGTAGATTTTGGTCTAATTCTACCTCTGGATTTCCATTAACTTATAGTTGCACATTAAGCTTCTGACAGAAGGACAAATCTCTTCTGATACCCTAATTTTGATTAGTTGTTAGATGATTTTCATATTTTTTTCTTTTGATGAGAACTCCAGGCTGTTGGGACATGTTTGGTAAATTTTCGGGCACCAAAATAAAAACCATGTGTGTCTACTAAAGCAATACTCAGAAAATAATGACAAATGATGGGAACAATAGTTAATTTTCAAATATCAAGTGTTCAGCCACACGTTGGAATAAAACTTCAGATATTGTGGTTTATGAACACTTTTTATTGATGTAGTCTATATTTTTCTTTTAAATGAAAATTTAATTTATGTATGTGCATGTGTGTGTATACTTTAAAATATTTTTATATAAACTTTTTGATTTTTTTTTTCTCTTCAATCTAACAGAAGAAATGGTCAGCTTTGAGGGAAAAAAAAAATTACCAGCTCAAGGCAAGTAAAAATGCTGAGAATGGTGAAATGGAGACAATGTTCTGTTAAATGCACTTTCCTCTTTCTTTATTAACCTGAAAAAAAAAGTAATTTATAATAAAAGCTGTATACCTAAATATGTCCTCAAAGTTAAGTTCTTCGTAGGTCTTAAATGTTCTAAAAATGGCCTCTATGTGACATTTTTGCCCCACTTGTCAATTTTTTCTTTATATGGTTTCAGCGGTTTGAGAGTTAGGATACTGCAGCTAGGCACTTTTCAGTAAGTTTGAAGATTTAAACTTCTCGGCCCTTCTATTTTATTTTGTCGTGAGGCAGGTAAGATGTGCCTTGGCCATTCAAATCCGGCAACACACTGAGGAGACTTGTACTCAGAAAGAATACTGTGTACTAATTTCAACATATGTTTACAAAACAACCACGATGTATTGATATTTATAAAACAAACGGAAATACAAATAAGAGAAAGGTTAATATCCTATAAATGGAAACATGGTTTCTGTGACATAGTGACCCATTAGTTACCAGAACTCTTTATCACTGTAGGCAGAGACCCAAATGTTGGCTTCTCCATGGGTAAAATTTTGGCAATTAGTTATTGCTGCAAATGTATAATTGCAGGTGCAACCCAGCTGTTTAGTCAGCAATTTGTGAATGTTTGATGCATAGCACACTAAGTACTTTAGCAATTAGAGACAATTGATATAACAATTAATTAAGGCCCTAAATTAATACAAGAAATGTCATTATATTCAAATATTCAAAGAGTAAATGTTGCTAAAGAAAACTTAAAGGAAACCCTAAGAGGAATCATTTCTAAATTAATATATAGAGAACTTTGTAAACAGGTGACCTATTTTGCAAACTTTATCAATTGGATGATACGTATATTATAAAAATTTTCTGAGTTAGCATCAACATGAAACCTGAAATAAAAGAAATTCTCGATCACCTAGAGGAATGTCAGATCAGTCCTTACAACCTTCAGTCAAATATACATTAAGTTCTTCAGTTCCTCACACTCACTCCATCCAATGGCAGGGGATTAACAAGCATTGTTCTCTACTTGTCTAAAGAGGAATGGTTATAAATATACTTTGAGGCTAGAGAAAAGCTTACTTCCCTTCAGGTTGTCTACAAGACTGCTAAACGATGTCCCTTCACCGGGCTTCCTAATTGCTTCGTTTTCACCTGCTTTCACACAGGATTTCTCCTGTCTCTTTCTACCACCGAGTGGTAGGTTTTCAACTATAGCCGAATGTGTTGCCTCTATATTCTGCATAGTGCAGCAGTGGAACGACAGACGTCTCCTTGCACACACCTGATTGCCTCCCATAGCACAGCCTTGTTGCGTTGCTGAGCTAAAACATGTCCTTCCTGCCAGGAGTGAGGCAGGAGAGGGAGGAAAGAGACAGAGAAGCATGTGTGTAGAATCACGGTACATCTTCAGAAACATCCTCTTATAATTAAATTTAAAAATTGTCATATATTCCATATCCTGAGCCGTTATTAGGGAAGAAGATACTAGAATCAGAGGGTCTATGATCAGGGATCTCTTTTGAACTCCAAGGATGGATGAAATTGGCTGAGAGTCAATAGAAAATTAAAACAGTGGTGGTGGGCATAATAAAAAATTCACAGAGCAACAGATTGTTTTGTCCCCTCCCCTTCAACTTACTGTTGAGGGAGGAATTCCCACCCTAAAATTATGGGGTGGCTGAACATATGGCACCTGACACTGGATGGATGAGATCAAAAGAAGTTTATTAGTCACATCAACTCACAGCCCAGAGGAGGAGGACACTGCACCATGCAGGGCCGTATGGAGGATGCACTCAGCAATAGAGGGGCTGTGGGAGGCAGCTTTGTAGTTACAAGGGGGTGAGGTGAACCTGGTTCTTGAGAGAGGATGCAGTTCTCTTGTTCAAATAATTCTACAGGCTGGCAGGGAACTGAAGCTCACTGCTCAGGGATAAGTAGGCACTGTGCCTGGTCTCCGAGATAAGAAGGGATGTTTGGCTGGGCGACCTTATTTGAAGGAGCAAAGCTGGTAGTAGGGTTTGTGGTTAGGTCATTTAAAGCTGTCTGGTTTTATCAGATATCAAAGCAGCACATTAAGTTCAAGCGTTCCACCACACAGAATAGCAAACTGTCAGTATTGAAAGAACAATCATAAATTTTCTTTATGGCAAGGGCTATGATGATCAGATGGGCTGGTTGGTGAGAGTGGGCTTTTTTTTTTTTAACTTCTAGGACTGCCTCTTAATCCTTGCCATTCTTTTAAAGTAGCTACGTACCACAGGCGAGGCTTCCTTACTGGGCACAGCCATGCTTACTGCATTCTAAGGGGCCTGAGCGAACGATGGTAAAACACGCTGTGAGACATTGGTGAGCCTTGCTCAGCTTTGGACGGTTTAATTTAGATTTCCTACCAGATAACAACCTGTTTTTTTGTTTATGTGTTTTATTCCCTTTATTTTTACGATGGCAATAGAGTTTGCGTGGGGCCATTTCATTAACATTAAAATGGCATTTCCATTGACATCGGAACAACTCAGGCACCTGCATTGACATGGTAATGACTCCTGTGGGGCTGTTACTTTGTCTGTGGAAGTATATCAGACACTTCATTGACATCTGTAACAGCTCTAGTACTTGCAAAGAGATAGCAATAGCTTCTCCAGGGCCGCTGCCAAGGTGGCGTAAGCACACGTGGTGCCTGCACAGACACTGCAGCAAAGCTTGCACTAATACTTTGAGTCAGCCCATGCGACATACACACACATACATACACGTGTACATGAAAAGGTTTCCAAAGAGGAGCTGTGGCTTTCAGCACACTTTTAAATAACACTGATTAAATATATAGTTTATAGAGTCGATTTTAATTGTAACAGACAAATAAGATGACCCCCAAACCCCCGGCCACCATCCCTCCATGCAGGTACCTGAGCTGTTATGATGTCAGTGGGATGGCCTCACACAAGTTCTACTCCTATCACAAGAAATAAAGAAAATAATACACACACACACACACACACACGTAGGTTGTACTTTGCAAGTACTGGAGATGTTACAGGTGTCAATAGAGTATATTACATCCTTCCAAAGACATAGTAACAGCCCTTCAAGAGTCATTACTGTGCCAATGTAGGGAGTGTGGAGAATGGCAAAAGCTGTCATGGTAGGCAGAATTCTGAGACAGCCCCCAAGATTCCTGTCTCCTGGGGTACACACCCATATATTGCCTACTCCTTGTCGTGCTGCGCCCCCCTTTGAGTGTGGGTCAGATCCGCAAATATAATGAGGTATCAA
>NW_011888810.1:9915380-9924468 GCF_000151845.1 Pteropus vampyrus
CCACCATCCCTCCATGCAGGTACCTGAGCTGTTATGATGTCAGTGGGATGGCCTCACACAAGTTCTACTCCTATCACAAGAAATAAAGAAAATAATACACACACACACACACACACACGTAGGTTGTACTTTGCAAGTACTGGAGATGTTACAGGTGTCAATAGAGTATATTACATCCTTCCAAAGACATAGTAACAGCCCTTCAAGAGTCATTACTGTGCCAATGTAGGGAGTGTGGAGAATGGCAAAAGCTGTCATGGTAGGCAGAATTCTGAGACAGCCCCCAAGATTCCTGTCTCCTGGGGTACACACCCATATATTGCCTACTCCTTGTCGTGCTGCGCCCCCCTTTGAGTGTGGGTCAGATCCGCAAATATAATGAGGTATCAACCTTATAATTAGGTTAACTTATATGTAAACATGGAGGGATTTTTGCAAATGTAATTAAGATCGCAAATAAATTGATTTTGATTATCATGTGTGGGCCTGGCTTAATCAAGTGAAAGTCCTTAAAAGGGCTTTTTGAAGAGATGCACCAAGTTTCACAGGCCTTACTGCAGAAAGCCTCCTGCTGACTCTGAAGAAGAGGCCATGCTGTGAGGGGCCAGAGGATCTTGTGGTGAGGAACTCAGAGAAGCTTCTAGGAGCCGAGCATGGTCCTGGATCACAGTCAGCAAGGAAGTAAGAAACTAACACCTAAGACAGAACTCGGTTCTGACAATAATACACGAGCCTGGGAGAGGAACCCCTAACTCCAGAAAGAAATGTGCCCGGCCAGTCAAGGTCACCTTGATTACAGCCTTGCGAGACCCTGAGCCTGAAGACCAAGGTAAGTTGTGCCCATTCTTAAGACCTACAGAAACTGGGAAACCATTAATGAATGTTGTTTTAAGTTGATAAGTTTTTGGTAACTTGTTACACAGCAATAGAAAACTAATATAGTTTTAAAGTTTAAACGTTACCTGTAATTTCTTAATATAATTATTTAGCATTTGGAGCATTTTCTCTCAGTTCTCAATTTCACTTTGGAAAAATTTTTTTTTAAAATTATTGAAGCCAACAAATACTTCAGAACCAATCTTTCGTATTATGATTTTAAAGGATGATTTCCTTTATAAAATAATATCCGTTCTTTGTAGAAGACAGAAAAAAATGGTAGAGAAGACAAAAATCATTCATAAAATTGTGACCTAGAATAATCAGTGTTAATAATTTATGTGCATATTATTTATTTCTTAATTATGAAGTCATATATGTTCATTATTGAGACTTTAAGATGTAAAAATAAGTTAATATAAATAAAGTCATCTGCTGTCTATCAACTCAGCTTTGTTAATAGATGAATATGAGGTAGGAAGGAAAGCTAATTGGATTGATACGGGATTAGAGATTTCCCTGACAGATGCAATGGTACAGTCAAAAAAGAGAGAAGATGAGTTTTGATTCTCAAACATGTGTATACATTAGAATTATCTGATGCAAGATATATATTTTAAATGCTAGTGCCTAAGGTTTACCTACAGGTCTCAATGAGGCTAGAGATGGTCATAACAGAAACCCTAAACAGTGGTTCTCAGATTTGATAAACATACCAATTACCTGAGGATATTGATTCATGAACTCTGGATGGGATCTGACACTCTGTTATAGTTTGAAGGCAGGAGAAAACAAAACATAAACTTGAAAGGGGAAGGTTGTGACTAGAAAACATAAGGTTTGGATTAGTCGTTTTAAAAAGGTGGCATAGTTTCAGGTAATGGTCATTTCCACACATGACCTTAGGTGACATAAATGAGCAGGACTTACAACATATGTTGGAGATACTTGTTTCACTTCCAAAAACCCTAAGTGAGAGGGTCTCACTATTGTTAAATGAAAGTATTCTCTCCCATTTTAGTATTTGCTTCTAGTCTCATGGGCAATAGAAGGTGGTTGGAGTAAGATAATGTGTTTAGAAACTTGTAGCCCGAAAGCACGGTGTTGGCGCTCAGACTACGGTACGCATACAAGCGTGTCCATTCTTGTATCTGAACAAGGACAATGCTAATCCTCGCCTCGGAATGTTCATATTAAGAATAAAACATCATGGAAATCAACAAGTATATAATGTGGCAAAAAATAACAATTCCTCAACAAACTTTCATTTTGCCCACTTCCTTGCTGCTACTTATCTTTTATATATACCTGAGAAGCAGAGGTCGCCCAGATCCCCTGAATTCTCTTTCTTAATAGTGACCATGGGTAAATAGATCTAAGGTTCCAGATGATGATATGAATTAGTATCTGCAGTTGCAAAACAACATACACATACCATCTAAATTATAACAATTACAGTCTTTGACAGGCAGTTTGGTGAAATCATCATGTAATAATTTCCATTATTTACAGCCGAGTGGTTGTTAGACGATGATAAAGAGAATAGTTTCTGTTTGTGAAACGAAGCAGGGCTTATTTCATTTTCCATGTATAAATAGCAAGCTAAAATAAAATACCATGAGAGATCTGGTTTTTAAATAAATCCTGATTGCAATGTATATTCACTTCTTTTAATGTATTTCCCAGTGATAAATAAATGATACATTTGTTTAAAATTATAGATAGATAGATCTCTATAAGCCTCATTCTCCTCAATAATTTTCTGTCCAAAGGTCAGCATACCTTTCCATGAGAAAATGTACAAAAAAGTTCATTTATTGATGAGACATATTGCGAGGTTATTGAAATCTGTCTACCAGGTATATAGTAGTCAGTTCTGATTGGCTTTTCTCAAGAAAACACAGTTATATAAATAAAAGACTTAACAAGAGCTCTTTGGGAGTCCAATATGGGGCTTTCACTTAAGATAACTGGAACGTAGCAAGAGGACTTTCTCTAAAACATTTTATTATAATAATTTTGAAACTACTCAGTGGAACCCATAGGGGCTAAGATTTTATTTATTTATTTTTTAATCTTTAAACATGTATTGTGCTTCCCTCAGTGAAAATTCCTTTCAAAGGTATTATGACATAGTGGATGTTCGGACAGATGCAAATCTGAATGGCTACTCTGCTGCTTATCAGCTGTTTGGCCAAGGGAAATGCACTTCGTGGGCCTCAGTCTCCTCAGTGGTAAAGCGGGAGTGACAATACAAAGATTTGCTGTGAATGTTTGTGTGTTTCTTGCATTCCCCAGACCCTACCTATGCTCATTTTACTTCTTGAGTCTGGATGTCTCAGAGGGATATGCAGAGCCACAGATTGGCAGCAAAGAGGCCGGTGAATCTGCCATCTGTGCTGATACAATAACAAAGACAAGGGAGTCTTCCCTCTCAGTGGCATCCATGAAAACAGATATTTATAACAAATTGAAAGAAAATGCCCTTAGAATAAAAATATTTATAAAGTAAAACAAAACAGCAGAATCACTAAGTTGCCAGTGGAGGGGGATACGAAGGAGACAAATGTGGAATAAACATGATTAATTCACAATTAGAACACAATATGTTCAGCTTATTTATCTAAAAATATTGGGGAGTATCTACTATACGTCCTATATCATTATAGGTACCAAGAGTCCAATGAACAAATGAACATATGTGATTGCTGTCATCAAACATAGCAACCTATTGTAAAACATAGATACATAAATTGCAAATACAAAGATTTATGTAAAGGATACATTCAAAAAGTCATAAATAGAATTCAAATCTTCCTGATTAAATAATTTTATAATAACTATAATCTATTTTTGTGTTAGTATTCATTTCCTTGCGTTATGTTTAATGATTTCTAATGTGTATTCTCCCCAATTAAAAGTGTGGTGCATTGTATCATTTGTTTGGCATTTCAATGAATTTTATCATATCTAACTTCCCTTCTTAACTTACTGTTTTTTATGTCCATTTTCAGTACTTGTGATAGCTCCTTCATCTAGTGAAAACTTATTTTAGAGAATAAAAACGTTATGGAGAATAAAATTGAGAGTCGAAGTGGCATCAGATCACTCTGAGACATTTGGATACATGTAATGAACAGAATTCAAATAATACTGAACAAGTACGGAAGTTTATTGAGTTACCTTAAGCAGTGCTACCGTGTGGCAACAATATAAACAATTTGCAATCACTTACTTGGCTTGTAGTGACAGCCTTGGATTCTTAATAAATTAATAAAACCAAAAAACAAACAAAAAACAAAAACAAAAAAAAAACAAAAAACTTAAATTGTATTAGTTAAAATTTTGCTTCCCAGAGTATAGCTCTAAGATATTATATTGTTCTATGTCAACTTTGCATGATTCCAACTTGAATTAAATGACTCCACTTTATATTACAAACTAAAATATACCCTAAGGTATAACATAAAAAAAAGTGCAATATTGAGGAAGTTTGAGAGGTTGGAGGAACACAAAGCTGAACTGACTGACACAGGATTGGGGTGTCTGAAAGACTCAAGAAAAATAAAATAATGTTTAGAGTGCAACCTCAAAGTTGAAGAAGTTGTTCAAGGCAATAGAAAACAAACAAGAGTGAGATACTATTTTCTATTGCAGAGAAGGAAAAATATGTTTCCTTTATTCTTCTAAGCTCTCCACTGGGATTCCTATAACAAAAGACAGATTAACCAGAGGGGGGAAAAATGCATATTTATTTAACATAAGTTTTACGTGACATGGGAGCCTTCAGAGGGAAATGAAGACCCAAAGAAATGGCCTAACCTGAGTGTTTTTATGCTAGGTTTGATGAAGAGTGGGAAGTGACGAAAAGATATGACAGGGCAAAGGGTAAGAGGCAAGTGTAATAAATAAATGGGGGGAAATTTAGCAAGAATTAGACGTAGAATTTAGATTTCTCTCTGTATCCCTTTGTCTTCAGAGATGAGGATGTTTCTTTACTCCTGGTATAGGGAGGGTACCTCTCAGCTCTCACAAGAGTTTTATGACTTGATTCAAGTTTTAGGACTCGGCCTACCCTCTGGGCTTCCAATTGAGTGCCTGTCAAATCTGTTGCCTCAATCCTTAAAAAAATGGCAGAAGATCCAGCATTGCTTTCAGAGTTACCAGTCCAGCTCTCTGGCCCTCTGCCCCATACAGTTTTGCTATCTAGCAAATGTCTTGAAGGGGAGACTGGCAGTGTGCTGGAGAGGCAGGTCCTCTTGGAAGATGGGTCTTTGTTTCCTAAACATTATAAGACTACTCAAGGTTTCACTCTGCCTTCTAGATGCTTACAAGTCAACACCAAGCCTCCCGCACTATCACAGAACCCAGTTAATATACCGTGGGGAGAGCGAGCATGTGCTTAAAGACCTTCCTTTTAGGTGTGTAATCTAGTCCTCCACAATTTCTAAAAGAACTGCTGACTTCTCTTCCCCCAGCCAACTGGGTCTGGAGAAGGACATGATCTCAGAGTGAGGAGGGGAATAGCTGATAATCTTAGACTCGGAGGTTCTCGCCTCATTAGAGTTTTTGTTTGTGTAATCCTTATAGTTTCCACAGCATTTTTTAATGCCTTAAAAGTATTTTTTCTTTTGTAATTTACCCACTATTTCTTAGCTGTGCAAAGGAAGTGCTGATCTGCCACAATCAAATGCATCCTGTCTGGAAATAAAAGTCCTCATCTACTTGTAAAAATGGAGCTATTCAGGGTGAGAAGCATGGATATAAGATAAATGATTGGAAAGAATATTAAACACCCAAAGTAATGATACATGGTTGAAGTGTTCTTTGCTCAAATAGAAATATTGAAAATGTTACTATTTTTCTTCCTATGACAAGTCAGTAAGTTGGGATTCTTGGAGTGAAGGAAAATAGGCTCTGAGTAATAACTACCCTTGTGACCTTAAAAAAAGTCAAATATATTTCCTGGAACTCAGATTTCTCATTTGTTAAAAAGGATAAATAATCATGATGTTCCTCTTGCACAGACGGCATGTCAGATCATGACAAAAGGCTCTGAAAGCAAATCAGATGGTGATCTCCTCTGTTAAGACATCATGCCATAATAATTTACTCACATCCTATGGGAGTATATTTTTAGTTGATCCGGGATTTGCATAAACAGTTACAGTAAGTTACCACAGATGAATTTGCTGTTGACACATACAATGTATAATGACTGATTTAGGGACACTCAGTCACTCCATTTTGAGAGTTTAAATCTGTAGGTCTTCACTTTATTATGAGGGCTCCAATGTATCAACATTGGCAAATGCAGGAGATATCGTTAAAGATTTGGGAAAGCAGTTATTGTGAAAGAAATGAATTTCTTAGCTAAAAATTAAAATATAAACAAAAGAAAAAAATCTTCTTACAAATTTGTAGTATTTGTTGTTTTCAAAATAGTGTCTTAACATTAGATAACCATTATAAGATTCAAAATAATTTCCGTATGTTAGTTGACATGTACCTTTCTGTGTTTTTACCTCCATTTTATAGAAAGAAAAAGCAAGATGACATGACCAGAATTTGGCAGAACCATTCTGACCCCATACTTTAGTCTCACCCCACTTTTAATAAGTAAAATCTTCATGTTTTAAATAGGCATAAGAAGCGAAGGACACACATTTTGCAGTTCTTTTTTTTTAATGGAAGCAGATAATATATGCTTCAATAAAGTATTAAAAAAATACTTTGGATGCTATATTGTAAATCCTAAATTGTAATATATTAACTCAAATTAAATAATCATTTTGTTAGCACTTTTGCTAGCACTATTCAAGTTTCTTGTAGTTACAGCTAAAATATACATACAACCTTATATCATGTGTTTTGCATTTAATGCAATGTCTCTTGTATTTTTCCATGTAGTTATGTAGTCTTCACTCTAATCTTTTTTTTAGAATTTAAACAATAAATCATTCAGAAGATGTGCTTTAATTTGCTTAACCTATTCTCTCTTCTTGCACTTTAAAGTTGCTGTTCATTATTTTAAAGTAATTGAAATATACATGTGCTCATCACACATAAAATATAGCCCAGAATGTTAGAAAAGACAATAATAGATCAAAGGGAAGCAACACTTATATGACTCTTGAAAAATCATTTAAAAATTTAATCCCTGATTGAAAAAGTAACTTATAATTTTGCCAGAAATATTCACAAATATCTCTTCAGATTGCAAAAGTGGGTTAATAACTAACTTAGAGGCTTAAAATAATAACAATCATATTGTTTCTCAAGGTTTCTGTGGGTGAGAACTGTGGAAAGAGCTTGACCAAAGGTTTTAGCTCAACTTAATTATACAGTTGAGTCAGATGGGTAGCCAGAACTGAAACAGCAAGAAGCTGGAGTAGCGGGACCTGACTGAGCATCTCTTTCTTCATAAGCATCTTCATAGTTTGGGCTTCTTCACAGCATAGTGGCCTCAATACAGTCAACCTGCTTACAGTGCAGCTATAGGCTTCAAAATTGAGTATTCCAACAAGCAATGAATAGACTCAAAAGTCAAACAGAGTCATATGTGTACACTCTCCTGTGATGAATCAGTCACATGCCTGGCCAAATACATGGCTAGAAGTTTCAAGGATCTAGAAGATCATGCAGGGCAGAAGATATTGTTAAAGCTTTGCCCCTAATGGTTGCTGGATCAATCAGAAGGGGATACACAATGTTTTAAATATAAAAACACTGTCACACACTGACTTTTAAGTGGCTTAGCCTAGAAATGATGCGTGCTAGTTTGGTTTTGTCACACTGCCCCTTCCTAATGCCCTTCTAGCTATACAGAAAGAAGAAAACTCAAAATATTGCTGAGAATCAGTTTACTGGATGGCAGATTTTTTTCAATTTATGAAAAAAAATTCTATAATCTATAATAAAAGTATTAATAATCTAGTGTTATGAATATTACAATATTTTTTCAATTTTTACTCTATAACTTTTAATTTGTAAATCTTACGGCAACTTGAATTATCATTCAGCAAATATTCACTACCTTTCTCCATCTATTGTGGACAGAGTTTACTACGCTTGTCCGTAATTTGAAGCATAGAAAAAGGATTTGCTTTGACCTGTGGATATGACTAAAGTGCAAGCCATAAATATGCTTATACAGTTTAGCTTGGCACTGGTTATGCCAGTAATATGCCATAAGAGGACAACATCTTTGGGCAATCACAGCCCCTTCAGCCTGGCCCAAGAAAGAACATTCATGGAACATCCCTAAACACAACCTGCAGTATAAATAGTACTACCTTGCTGAGTCCATCCTAGAAAAGCCAAAACATCACTGACCTGCATATTAATGAGTGTAATGCCACATGTATGTTTTTATAGGTCACTGAGTGTGGGGTGGTTTGTTATGCAGCTCTATTATTTCGATAGCCAATTAATATAATAAGCAGACCTGTATATCATTTTTTTATTGTCTGCAGATGCCATTTTTTCCCCTACTAACACAACTCAGTTAATTAATTAAATAAACATCAGAGATGTAAGAAGCAGGCTTAACAAGAGAACACTGATACTGTTGCAGTTTTTACAGCCACTTTTCGTAGTTACCGAATTAGGGATGAAGATGTGTAATCTTTCGATTAAAAAGCTATGTCAGTGTGCCAGCTGGCTCAGGGCCATGATTTAAGGGAATAGTAATGAATGAGGCAGAAGTAAATGCCCACCATCTGGGTAAAGCTCAAGTGAGCTTGTTTGGACAAGGCTCCAGGGTCAAGTAAATGGAACAAGCTTTAATTTCAAGATGCAGCTGTGAGTGAATAATTCTCAGCTCCTGCAAGCCATTGCAGGTGTGGGAAGCTGGCAATATGTTTTCAAATGGGGTGGGATGCAGTTATGTCTTGAAAGCACTGGCAGTTGTCATGTCTGAAGAACCATGTGAAGTGGCCCCTCAGCAAACATCAAGAAATGGGGAGGTGTTATTAGACCTTGTTTGAGCCAAAAGAAACAGCATGGAAGTTACACTAGAAAAGGTATATTTTTGCAGAGCTTATTAGAACACGGTGATTCCTTTATCCTCTGCAACCTGGATTACTAAGAACGATACTTTATTGAAACTTCTGGATTGCTAGGGTTTTGTTGCTAAGTGTTTAAATTGGTGGAGAAAACATAGCTAAGCATAAGGATCCCGCTGATTAATGTTCACCTATTAGGCAATTGG
>NW_011888810.1:9924518-9936578 GCF_000151845.1 Pteropus vampyrus
CCCTAAACACAACCTGCAGTATAAATAGTACTACCTTGCTGAGTCCATCCTAGAAAAGCCAAAACATCACTGACCTGCATATTAATGAGTGTAATGCCACATGTATGTTTTTATAGGTCACTGAGTGTGGGGTGGTTTGTTATGCAGCTCTATTATTTCGATAGCCAATTAATATAATAAGCAGACCTGTATATCATTTTTTTATTGTCTGCAGATGCCATTTTTTCCCCTACTAACACAACTCAGTTAATTAATTAAATAAACATCAGAGATGTAAGAAGCAGGCTTAACAAGAGAACACTGATACTGTTGCAGTTTTTACAGCCACTTTTCGTAGTTACCGAATTAGGGATGAAGATGTGTAATCTTTCGATTAAAAAGCTATGTCAGTGTGCCAGCTGGCTCAGGGCCATGATTTAAGGGAATAGTAATGAATGAGGCAGAAGTAAATGCCCACCATCTGGGTAAAGCTCAAGTGAGCTTGTTTGGACAAGGCTCCAGGGTCAAGTAAATGGAACAAGCTTTAATTTCAAGATGCAGCTGTGAGTGAATAATTCTCAGCTCCTGCAAGCCATTGCAGGTGTGGGAAGCTGGCAATATGTTTTCAAATGGGGTGGGATGCAGTTATGTCTTGAAAGCACTGGCAGTTGTCATGTCTGAAGAACCATGTGAAGTGGCCCCTCAGCAAACATCAAGAAATGGGGAGGTGTTATTAGACCTTGTTTGAGCCAAAAGAAACAGCATGGAAGTTACACTAGAAAAGGTATATTTTTGCAGGGCTTATTAGAACACGGTGATTCCTTTATCCTCTGCAACCTGGATTACTAAGAACGATACTTTATTGAAACTTCTGGATTGCTAGGGTTTTGTTGCTAAGTGTTTAAATTGGTGGAGAAAACATAGCTAAGCATAAGGATCCCGCTGATTAATGTTCACCTATTAGGCAATTGGGCTCCATGCACTTTGAAATGACTTGGGTTGCTAGAATACATTGAATGATTTTAAAAGCGAGGCACACGTTGGATTTAACTAAAAAAAAAAAAAATCAAGAGGGCAAAATTGGGTCCAGGACCACCTTATGTTAGGGTTCACACTTGGAGCATTTGATTTTAGGATTTCTCGTTTTGTCCTGTTTTATGGTCCAGCCAGGCTAATAATCTGCTCAGAATAACAGTTAATGCCTAAAAAAAAAATAATGTGTGACCTCTAAATAGCCTGTGTGTGTGTGTGTGTGTGTGTGTGTACTATAGTGGCTGACTAGATTGCATACAGTGGGATGGATAATAAATGGTTAATAAATGACAGCTAATAATACTACAATTCACCACACCTAAATTCCAGGAAATTCTTTCTAAGTTTTGACAACACAGGAAAAAATGAACACTCGGTGAAAAAAATTTCATTTCCTTTGTCTAAGGCGGCTCCTAGTGAGAGTAGGTCAAATGGGGGCTGCTGAGAGAGGGTATTCACCTTTAAATCCCTGAGTGTGCGGGGTTAGGGAGCTGCCAAATGAGTTATTAGGTTTAGTGGAAGTGAGGGCAAAGGGCATGGTAGATGAGGGAGAAAGGAGAGTGAGGGAGGGGCTCTGTCCTAAAATATAAATATTTGATAGGACTACATGAAAGCCCTAAACAGACAATTTTAATAAATGAGATTACATTAAGTAATAAACTTTTCCAATAACTCCAGGCGTGTCACTGTGAAACCTTTTTTAATACTCTCCTAATATCGTCTGCCTCTCTCAGAACATCTTTGTAACGAATAAAAATTTTGTTTGGAGCTCTGTCTTGATCTCTAGGATCTGAGATCTTACAGGGCAGGAATAATATTTTAGGGTTCTCTACCTTCTCAATGATTAGCATAACATCTTGCTACATATATTGTAGGTACTCAGTGCCTAATAGTGGATTCGAAGGGAATGAAACGTATTAGTACTTAGCAAAATGAAATAGGATTTATATTGCTATCATTTTAGGAAAAAAAAATAATCATGGCAGCCAATGCGAGCACGGATGGGGAGAAAGAAGTTCATATTTGTTATTGGTATCTACGTAAATTGGTTTAATCTCTTCTGGAAAAATTGGCAATGTATATTATGACATATAAAAATATGCAGATCTATTAGACTAGTAATATTGCTTTTTGGAACTTATCCTAAGGATATCATCCAAAGAAGAAAATAAGTTTGTGTAAAGAAGTATCAACTGAATATACTTTCCAAAATAAGAAAAATATGAATTAAATTATATTACTTTTATCAGGTAGGTTAAGAAGCATTGAGAAAAACTGTGAAGAATGTAAAAACCATAGGAAATGTTTGAATTATAATATTAAATAAAAAATAAGTAAAATAGTATGCATGAAAAATTTCTAATTATGTAAAATTGTGAAATAAGTACATAATGACTAAAGTCAACATGTTACGGATAAAATATTTGTGACATGAAATATTTTACTGGTGGAGTTTTACTATATTTCCAAATTTTATACAACCTACAGTTTCACTATGATAAAAGTAATTGAATATAAATTAATTTAAAATATATTCAGTATTTTCCACATACAAAGCACTGTGCTACTCTGATGTTTCTGCTCTGGAGGAGTTATTGTACAATAAGGAATTGAGATATATTGAAATATTATAATCTATTAGTTAATTACTATGTGCTAGAATTTTTGCATAGGTGCAGCTTGGGAAGGTATGAATTTTCCACATAGGTGGGAGGACTGGGGGGGAGAAGAGGTTAGGCAGGGTTGAGGGGCATTGATTAAATTAAATAGGATGAAATCTTCAAAGAGACAGCAAATGAATTGAGTCTAAAAAGATAATTTTTTTCCAGGCACACAGAAGTGAAAGGTCATGTCCAAGGCAGAGGGACTCAAGTTTGGAGGCAGAAATGTAACAGTGAATTCAAGTAGAAGGTGGAAGATGCTATGGCAGAGGTGGGTAGGTATAAATTTTAGTCGTGGAGTTAATCTTAGAGATGACTGGAAGCCAGTGGAGTGCTTAGAGAGGGGGAATGTTCTGTGTTCTTTTATGATGTGTTCTTCAGGTATAGCTTCAAGAAGAGAAAAGGCTCAGGAAAAAACAAGTTTATTACACTCACAGGCTCTACAGTCTGACGTGAAGTGCACAATGCAGGACTACATGGGAAGGACACCTGGGGGAGGGGGAGGGGGAGGGGGCAGGTAGCAGGAGACAGGAGTGAGAGGAAAGCTTTAGACCAGAGCCTCAGTAGAGTTTCCACAGGAAAGGCACAGGAGGGCAGGGCAAACAGTTTAGGTTGGCTAGTTTGAATTATTTCTGTGGACTGCTGGCTACAGAAGTGGTCTGTAGTTGCCTGGTACCTGGCCCTGGGATGATTAAGAGAGAGGAATGTTGCTTCCTGGGATTTGTGGGCCAGATAGAAGAGGCGGGGCTCTGCACTGGTTAGTTTGCCTATCAAAGACACGTGCTAGGTTCTAGGCTGGTCCTCTGCTGTCTCTAAGACCTGGCAGTTGGGAGAGGGGTAGTCTCTCCTCAGCCAAAAAGGTTTTTAAGATGTCAAAACATCATAAATCACACAAATTTTTAATATACATTTAAATATATAGAATAAATAAAACAGGTTTAAATATTAAAGGAGAAAAAAGATGAAGACATATTCTTCTAATTCATCAACAAACAATGGATCTGAGTTTATAGGTAGAATCATTTGATCTTGTATGCTATCATCGTTTCTTCTGTACCTAAGACTCATATGACATTGGCATTGGTTTGACTTCACCCAAAGGGGTATTTCCACCTCTTCTTTTAAAATAAAGTATATATTTTAATGTTTTAAACCTAATCCTAGATGTAGAGTCAATTTTTTTCTTTTTAATAGAAGGAAAAGGGAGCAACACATATCTCTCATAGACTTATTTTGTGTTTAACATCTGTGTTTTGGATGAAAGTTACATGAAAAGTTAATTTAACAATCCAGTAACGATCATCAGTATCGATAGATAGTGGATGAAACAATATGGTCTCAAGGAGAAATGGTCCGAGCTTTGCTGCATTGAGTCGAAGAGCTAAAATAACATTAAATATCAAATAAAAGTAGATGCTTTACAGTCAATGAGTTAAACCAATAGTACTGTGCACTAACTACATTATTTCACATCATCTTCCACACACACAGAAAGTTTTTTTATTTCTTATTTTTCATATAAGAAAACTGAATTTCGCAGGGGTTAATTAGATTAACCAAGATTACATATGTGTATGTACAAGTTTTGCTTCAAATTCAACTCCTCCCAACCACAAAATCTAATTCATTGCTGATGGTATACTCTCTGACTTGTAATCTCCTTAAACTAACCAAAATACTCTATTGCATCTGTGCCTTGAATATCAAGAGTGCATTAATGATATTGTCACATGGAATACACACACAGCTATCACAGGAGATGCATACACAACTGTTCATTAAATAAACAGGCATGAGGTGTATGACAAGCTCCAGAATCTGGTAAAAAGGACATGAATCAGAACCTGTGCTTGTAAACTTTTTGGTCTAATGGAGTGACTGGTATGTAAATAAATGGTTTAAATACCTTTATGAGCATAATAGAAGTAATGGCCTGCCAGGTTAATATGATTGTTTATGATGGACCGGTGTTGTCCAGATGAGAGAGTCGTGATATCTACTTAAAGGATGGAGAGAGGTAGGAGAACATTTTTAAGATGCCCTACTAGATTCATCCACAGTCTCTGAAATATTAATTACCACTGCTGATACATGACCTTAATGATACATGGTCATGTACTTAGCCTCTCTCTCTTCGTCAACATTAGTCCAGTGAAAAGAAAAAATGCCACATTCCATGATGAAAAGGTGGTCCCTTTACTGAGTGAGATTAGTTATATGAGCTGACAATCTGTCACTCTGCATCCATTTTAGGAGTGACTAGAAATTATTCTGTTGGGAGAAGCTTGGATGAAGAATTAGTTTGGGGATGCTGGCGTCTGCCCCTCACAACCAGGCATCCCTTTTCAAATCCCGGTTGCCATAACAACCAGATAGCACTTTTGGTCCCAAACACAACAGACTCTTTTATGGTGATGATTATTATTAGTCAGTTTGCACTCCAGGCAGAAATCTGATTTACTTTCCCTGAGGAAAGTCACCATATGACATGCAAAATGTCAGAGAGAGAATAATGCAAACTGGAAGTATGGAAGTGCTACAAAATAAAACATGTGTGGGAAAATACACCTTGTGAGTCCTTTATTATTTTTAAATAAAAAGTTGTCAGATTATTCAGCCCAAAGCGTGATGTTAACTGTGTCATGCCCGTGAGCTATGTAATAGCTGTTATGAAGGCAGTGCTTGCAGATTATCTATTACGGGGTGTTTGATAAAATGTGACACCTGAAAACTTTGAAGGTGCATGAATTTTTGACATTATTCTGTAGACCTATTGATTGAACCCGAAAATACATAAAAAAAAAATGAGGTGTTTTCCCTAGTACGCCAGTCACAATGAAATATAAGCCTAGCTTCCTGTGCAACAGTTTAAGAATGGGAGAAATTTCACTCCCTGAACACAAGTGATCACAGTGACTATGAATAAGGTATTCTGTTCCAAAAGCGCTGCTTCTAAAAAGTAGGATTGAAGCTGCCTTCTTCCCAAACTTTGCCAAATCATTATTTTAACCTTTAATGAGGTTTGACCTTCAGGCCAACATAGAAGAAGAAAACTTTTTGGTATCTCTTGCGTGGAAAAAATTGCATCTGCTGTACAAGCTATTTCTTTGTGGTGTGTTTATCAGTAATGTGCCCCTGCCCAGTAAAATTGTGTCCTTGAACCAGGGATATAAAATGATACTATTAAGGGAGCCGAGCCAAGTCTGGTCAAAGAAAGCCATTTATTTTCACTGACCCAGCTGGTCAAGTGAATTTAGGTTCAGCAGCTTGGCTCACTTGAGAATCAAGCACTGCCATCATGCCTGTAATTACAGCATGAAAGTGATTTCCAGGAATGAACATCAAAAACGAAACAGACTTTCCCTGGCAATGTTATACTTCGGAACAGGAGACTTGGCAAGGTGAAAAGAAAGCATATATTTTCATGTGATTCATATAATAAAAAACACTCTCTACTTGTATCAATCGGCTTTTTTTTTTTTTTACATAGCAAGCCATCCCAAACTTAATGATTGACAAAATAATCACTAATTATTTGTTCAAAATTCTGTGAGTTGACTGGGCAGTTCTTCTAAGTCTGGGCCAGCTCTTCTGGGGCTTGACAATCTAGGATGGCTGTGCTTAAATATATGGGACTTCAGCTGGGACTTTTGGGGTGGCTAAGATAGATGAGGCCTTTATGTGGTTTCTTATCCAGGAGGCTAGCTGAATCTTTTTCATCTGCTTTTGAAGTGTTCCCAGCATAAAGAGCGGGCAAGCTCCAATGCAGACTATTTTCCAGAAATCATGTTTACTAATGTTACATTGGCAAATGCAAGTCATACCCCTGAGTCGAAATTCAAAGGATGAAGAAATAAAATAGACAACCTCTTAGTGAGATGTACAGCAATGAATGTGTGGGATTTTTTTTTTTTAATGTACTTCAGCATTCTCAGTTATACTTGAAGATCACAAAATTACTGATGTGCTTTACTACATTTTTGATTTTCATACGATTTTTTTTCTTATAAAGAAAGTGAATGTTTCCAAATGCATTTAAAGGAGGAAACAGTGGCAGCAAATTTACCAAGGCTAAACACATAGTTGCTTCTATAAAATCTCGATTGCATGATTTGAAAATTGAACAACAGAGTAAGTAAGATTTGTTGAGTTTTCTTTGTTTTATTTTGTTTTATTGTTCTCAATGACATAAAATAACCCTATGGTCTGATGTATTTCTACCACAATGGCTAACTGTTTTGCAAGGATGTGAAAATATTCAGAAGGGACAAGGATGGAACATTGTCTTGCCCTAATTTGAGATTATCAACAAATATTTACTTACTGTATTTATGATAGATGTAGGAAGGAAGTTGTAGAATTTTTAAAAAAGTCACGTAGTGTTCAAGTCATCTATTCTATATTTTAAAATCACCCCAAACTAGAAGCTTAAAACAATCACTCATTCTCTCTCACTGCTTCTGTGAGTCAGGATTTAGAAATGACCCAACTACAAGGTACTGACTTAGAGTCTTTGATAAGTTTGTGTTTAGAATGTGACTGGGGCTGGAGTCATTTCAAAATCTTCTTATCTTACATGTCTAGAATCTGTGCTGGAGATTTCAGCAGCTGGGAACTGAAACAACTGTGACTCCTCCAGCATCTCTTGCTCTCTCTCTATGTGATTTCTTTATAGAATCTCTCAGGCATGACAGCCTTGGGTGGCTAGATTTCCTAAATGGACATTCAGGACTCCAAGGTATATGTCCCAACAGAGAGATAGATGGATAGTGCACTATCGCTTCTAATCTAACCTCAGCATTGTCACAGAATCACTTCCTGTCTATTCTCATAACAAAGGCAGTCACAAAGTTCCAACCAGATTCAAGGATACAGACTCTGGCTCTTGATAGGGGTGTGACAAAGTTCTAGAAGGGCATGTAGGACTAAAAACAAACTTTGGCCAATTTTGGGAAAGTATAATTTACTACAACTAGGAAAACTTTAAAATTGGTGGCTCGGACTTTAGTATTATCCAGCTGATTTTTCTTGGATAAAGTTCTGATAATATTACTACATAATTTCACTTTTCTTTGATCATTTCAAAGTTACCATTGACATTTGTTTTGTGAACTTAGGTTTATTTTGGTTTATTTTTTTTAAAAAAAAATAGCCTGAGGAAGGGCTTGAGTACAGGTACCATATTTGGGAGATAATTCTAGAGATAGAGGAGGCGGACTGAAGAGAAACAGAGAAACAAAAAAAAAACAATGCTGGAATGCATGGCACTGCAGTAGGTGACAAGTGCTTTCAAATCTTCCAGAACATTCTGAAAAGACTTATAAACTCTATCTCAGAGCTATGCATTTAGAGGACTAAAGGATAGAGCATGTATCCATTCGTATTGATTAAATATGGTCCTAGGGCCATTAATTTCCTTGCTTTTGCAGCTTGTTCCTGTATGAGTGCCTAATACATTCCACAAGTATCCCACAAAGAGCGTTCAGAGAAACGCCGGGGTGGAAAGTAAGAGGTATTTGAAGCTGGCTCTTGGCATTATGTTTTGTGCTACACTCAAACCCAGCAGGTAGGAGACTGCTTGGAACTAGGCACTGCAGAAGGAAGTAGGCTGAGCTAATCTGAAGTGATGCCTGAGAAATGTATAATACACATTCATTCAAGCCAAAGAGAATTGGATACTGAGCACTTACTGTGTGCCGTCCTGTGCACTGGGATGCAGGGGTTAAAAGATACCAAAGTAGACCCTATGCACACTCCGGTGTGACAAAGCGCCAAGCAAACAGATCATCACAACACAATAAAATCAGGGCTATGAGAGGAGAATACAATGCGTATTGATGTAGAGAAGAAGTGAAAAACAAGTCTATCAAGGAAGAGAATGTATGACTAGAAAAGCCTTTTATAAAGGGTTGATCATTGACCTTATCTTCAACAAAGACAAATATTTTTTGAATGGGAAACAGAAACAAAAGAAAGTAGACATTCCAAGCAGATAGCAAAATAGGGAAAAAACTTATGATGATTATATATGTAAAAGCACATTTCTGAGAACTCAATAAACCTCAGGACACAAATTTTGTATACCAGTAAACTCAGGGGAATTAGTCATTTGGCCAGTTACACTACTTGTCAGTTGACAGTTCAGACAGAAACCCCCAAATCCTGTATCCTCATCCAGTTTTTCTTGCTATTTTGTTAGGATTACCAAATATTAGTTTTCAATCATTTCAATCATTTCAATCTATTTAAAAAACAAATATGTCCTATCCCATGCCACTTTATATTTTTTCTTTCCATCAGTGCTTATGTTCATTAACAAATTGAATCAACCTTGCGGAGGGGAGGGGGGAATCCCCCAATCCTAGCCCTCATTAGTTCTTACAGTTAGACTAATAATAAAATGAACACAAGACCAGGTGATCAGGAGCAAAAACAATTAATACATGCACATGGGAAAATCATAAATGATGCTCCAGAGAAATGATGAACCAACCAGTGTTTTATACTTTTTAGACCAAGAAATACTAAATTTATGAAGAATTGACAGGATAAAAAAAAAATGTTAGTGTTTATTAGAAAGAAATCTAAGCAAGATTTGGATGTTTATTAGTGAGGAATCTAAACAAAACTTGAGCTTGTGTAGTAGATTAACAAAGAGGAAAGAAGGTTGGTCTACACAGGCTCTTAGCCTTGGATCTTTTAGCTCTAGCAAGGAGGGTGTTTCTCTCAGTCCTCCTGGAGCAGGGCAGGCATCTTTCCCAGAGGAGATTCATTTCCTGCATTCAAGGAGACAAGGGAGGGCTAAGGTGCCCTTCTGCCACCGGCTGCTTGTCAGTTAACTTTAATTTAAAGTAATCAATATGTTATTGTGGAATATTTGGAGGTGGTCTAACCATAGCCCTGAGAGTTGCTTGTTTTGGGTTTTCTTCTCATCAGAAGAATTATAAAATTTAATCAGGAATTTACAATGGACATTTTTTACAGTGATGACTTATGAGAAAATCAATTTTCCCTAGGAAGAGGCATGGGACAAAGTTCAATTTTTAATTCAGGCAGTTAAGTTAATGTAAATATGTTTTAAAAACCCTGGGTAAAATAGCAAACTTAGGCAACTCAGAATTAATGCGCCTGGTACAGTGGTTGAGATTTGCCATGATGACAGACTTGGTAGAGACTCAGTGCTGGGAATAGCAACTGGCACAGGAGGAAACAGGTGTGAAGAGGGTGAAATAGACTCCCGGTGCCTCCAGTGAGCCCTTTAGGAAGCAGTGAGGATAGTTTTCACAGTCTTCCTCAAGGAACTTAAGCAAAGATGTCAGAGAAGGGACATGTTAACGTTTTATGAATAGATCTTTACATTCGCTGATACAGTTCTGCAATTTTCCAAAGAAACAGCTATTGCTGGGTCAAATATGTCATTTCTCTAACCATTCTGTCATTCTTCTTTTGGGGGTTAATGGATAGTTCACCTCTACAAGGGACTCTGGAATGGACATGGGACTTTTTTTTTTTTTGAGCTAAAATGCTCAAGAGGCATTTTAAATCACTGGGGTCACTGTAACCACAGCGGGAACCCAGATGAATTTATCACTTTTCCAGGAGTAAGGTATAAGGGTGTGTTGGGGGTTTAGCAATTTTAATTTTGTTTTTTAAGCATTTATGGATCCTCGGAAAAGGAGAGACTGTGGCAAGAAGGGAAGGGCTGGCATTCAGGTCCTGAAGAAGTAAAGAGTAGGACATGCATGATTATGGGCCCTAAAACAAAAAGGAAGAAATGGGGAGCAGAGTGGGATATATTAGTTTAAGATGGCGGCCAAAAATGGAGGCCATGAGCATAAGCAGGGAATCACTGTTCTTCAGAGCGACTAGTGGAGAGAAGTCATCCCTGCAGTAGAACAGGAACAAAGAGAGCAGAACAAACTGTGCCTGTCTCTTCTGAGTTTCCTTGGTAAACTTTACCTTCTGTTACGTTGAAGAACTAGAGGCAATTTAGTATCATGCCAGCTGTCTTAGTCCACAAAGCCACAAACTAACCAAATCAGAGAATCAAACGTGCTCAGTTCTGAGTAATTTAACATACCTGTTCTGAGCCTCTACAACGTCAACAAATTAGTATTGAGTGACTTATACATCTTCCAGGCATTTTGCTTAAGACCAAGATTAAAAGAAAAAATGAGTATGATACAGGCCCTATATTTGCATAACTGACCATCTATTGTAAGAGTCCTAAATTTTCCATTCAAAATGATGTCATGACTTGGTTACCTTTGTAACCAAACTTTTCTAGAGGGATTGGGAGAAAGGAGGATCATACCACTTCATACTAAAGGTGAGTTATAGGCTGAATCTTGACTGCATGACAAGATAGTAACTAAGGACGAGTTTACCCCAATCCCTCCAGGCCATCTTCACCCCCCATCCCAAACCCATAATATATATCCAGTTGCTCTTAGATGTTGGAGGGAGTAAAACAAAACCTAAGAAAATTCCAAACCTAGACATAACTTTAAGTGCTTGCTTCCTGACAGAAAAGGCGAAACGTTGTTTCCAACTAACTAAAAATTACAAAACAATTTTTTTTTAATACCTGAGCGTTTTCTGCAGTGTCCATAAGTTTCAGTTTATTAAGGTTAGAAAACCAAACAGTAAACTGCCATGTCTTGGAACACTAGGCTAAACATTACGCCCAAGAGAGGGGGCATCAAGATACACTGTTTCAGTTTCGCTATCTTTGGTGTTGGACTTATTCTGACCCTTGGATCAGAATCGGTGAAAAAAGGGTGTTAAGGTGCAGTTTCCCAGGCCCCCACCCATAGCTAATAAATCAGAATTTCTGGCAATGGGTCAGTTTCCTGCTTTTAAACTAGCTTTTGTGGTGAGTCTTAAAAACTCATTTGTGATTATAATCACCGAAGCTGCTTTTAGAACACCCAAAACAGTACCTGCAGGCATTGCTTAAGACCCACAGGGCACTTGAACCTGAATCAAAGAATTGCTCCAGGCTGTTCTTTTTTTACTCATAGGAATGTCCTCATGAATCTTCTCTCCTACCCCCATGGACAAATCTCTCTATCCTCCCTTTCTTCCCTCATCTAACTCCGTTTTAATTTGGTAAGTAGACTTTCCTTTTCTGCTTTCATTCTCATTCTGCAGCCTTTGTCCTCAGTCCTAGGGCTCCACAAGCTAAAGGCAGAGCACGGCTTCTTCACACTTCCTGGGTACATCCCCCTTGCCTTTGCGAATAGAAAGAGATATTTTCCTTTAATAGAAATTCCTTATGACATGACTGAGTACTCAAGCACCCACATAAAATGGGATTATCATTACTATAGAAGTGACATATGAATAAGTGGAAATATTTGGCTTCTAGCCTTAGGACTGTAGATGA
>NW_011888810.1:9937883-9945238 GCF_000151845.1 Pteropus vampyrus
CTCAAGCACCCACATAAAATGGGATTATCATTACTATAGAAGTGACATATGAATAAGTGGAAATATTTGGCTTCTAGCCTTAGGACTGTAGATGACCACAGTGACCAGCTATGTGACTTTTGGGCAGTTAACTTTGGTTAATTATTTTTAATTATTTTTAAAGATGGATTAAAGCAGGATTTCTCAGCTTTAACACTATTGGAATTTGGTGCCCGAAAAGTCTTTATACTGGGGTAAGGGGATCCTGTTTATTGTAGGACTTGGTAACCAAAAATGTCTCCGGCAATGCCAAATGTCACCTGGGGTTGGGGGAAGTTTAAGCAAAATGACTCCCAGTAGAGGGCCACTGGAGATAATGTATAAAAAAGTGCTACTAGATTCTCACAGATTTTATAAACCAAGGGATTGTTTTTATGATGTACAGGAATTGGATCATGTTTAAAACTAGCTGTTAATATGGTTCGAGCTATGTAAACATTAGACAACATTTGTGATAACGATATGATGCTTTTAAGTATGCAGGTCAAAGAGTCATACAAACTTAAACTTAAGCATGCCATGACCTTGGCCAGTAATCTGGGCAGAGGGCCAGCCAAAGAGCTGCCCCACCCCGAGAGACAGGCCCAGCACGCATCTGAGCAGGATGCATTTGACCGAATGCTTTACACCTTTACAAATGTGTACCCTTCAGAATCAGTCACTAGTCAGTTTTTATGTTTCAATAAGAGGGAAGTATTTTAAATGGGCAGACCTATAATATTACCCAGTAAAACAAATGCTGAAAGTTCATACTTTTAAGCTTGCCATTCCCATTTTAAAGTACTGCAGCTAAAATAGCTAAGTGACTAGAATAAAACCAAAACCCTATAAAGAGTTTTCTTCGAGAGAGAGAATTATAGTTTCCTTCCATTTATTTTTATAAATTACTATTCCCTTCTAAAAGCATTAAAATGTCTTCCCTTCTCTCCTTCCCCCACACTCACCCTCTTTCACACACACACACACACACACGCGCGCACACACACACACTTTTAATCCAGCTCTCAGCTAATAATATGAGGGCAAAACACTTTGTATCTCATCCTAGTGACAATGCGGTGCAGAGAACAACACAGACTTTGCAGCTATTAACCCATGTTTATATTGCTACACTTCCTTTTTGCAGCTGTGTATCCTCTGTGGAGAAGTTACCATATGAAATCTCAGTTTCATCTCCTATAATGTATAGACTTTAGTGTCTTCTTTGAAATACAGCTGTGAGCACTGAACGAAAAAAAAAAAGTTCACATTGGATAAAACATTAGGTATTTTTAAAAAGTTAATGTCTTTTCTTCTCCTCATTCTTTTTTTTCCGCCCCCCCCCCCACCCCACCCCCAGCTCCTAAATTTGTAGGAGAGTGAGTAACATGACTGTTATTTCTTTAGGTAAGTGAGGGGGTGCCTTTTCATAACTTAGCTGTGGCTCTCTTTTCTAGATTCACATGAGTTATGCTGCTCTAATGGTAGGAGGAAATGTCAGTTATGAAGGAGACTCACAACAGTAAGGATTGGAATTTCCACTGGGGACATGATTTCAATTCCTGTTTAGGTCAGCAATGCCTCACCTTTAGTCGGGCTTCCTTGGCAATGGAACCCTGAGACAAAGTCTCCAGTGAGAGTACGTTGCTGGTTAACTTGCTAAGCGAGAGAGAGACAGCTTTTGCTCTATTCTCCAATCTAGGAAAAGGCAAATAGTTGATTTTTGGTGCTAATGGGGTCAAAAATTGTCAGCAGGTCAAGATCATTCTTTCCACTGCTAATCACTATGCAAACAGATCATAAATATCAAAATATCATTATTATGCAAAATAGGTGTTTCTTAGGCCATTGCCTTAGGAAAGAAATGGTCGGTAGAAAATTGGGTAGGAAAATAAACCTAAGAAGAAATGATTGGAAAAAAAGAATAAGCTATATCAAGCACTGATTCCTTGGCTTGGCTCAAGTTGACAGATGGCTGAATCTCCAGCCAGACTCTTTCATATGCAAGTTTTTCCCTCTGCGAGCAGGCCACTTCCCTGCACCCCCCAAGTTGGACTCATATTTTTTTCTTGATTCAGACTTTTGTTTGAATCGAAGTTTACTATTACAAACATCACTTTTTGCCTGGGCCTGGGGGCTTTTGTGCACAACTAGAAACACTCTCCCTGGAGGCCGTTTACGGTACTTTTGTCACATGCTCACGGCTTGGCCAGGGTGCTGCACCTTCACGGAGTGGCATGAACTTGGCCTTTTCTCTACCACTGTGCTTGAGGAGCTACATCCTGACTCTGAGCTGGTGATGACATTGAGACTCTGGAACTGTCCAACTGCCTCACCTCTCCCGCAGTTTCAACTGCTTTTCAAAATAATGATGTGGATATAAGCCAAAACTAATATTGAATTTACTTTGAAGTTTATATGCCTTGTCTCATTTACTCCCCACAACTAATCTGCCAGGTATATACTGTCATTCCCACCATTCTCCTGAGAAGTAAACCAACATAGACAAAATGTCTAGACAATGGACGCACAATGGGCAATACGTGGGGCCAGGATTTGACATTAATTCTGTTGACACAAGGGCCAAAGTGCCACTTTCATGGGCTTTTAGTCCTTGAGTACCTGGTAAAATTCTTCCTTAATACAGGGCTGGAAATATTTTTCCAGATTATAGAGCCATATTCTATTTCTCTTTTCACACTTTAGTTTGAAACAACCCCATGGAGAATAACATAATTTTCACAAATCCATCTCCTCACTGCCCCCCATTCTGAACTTTCTCCTGAATTTTGATTTAAAGTTATAAATACTACCCTTTGGAGATTTCAATTCATAATAATTCATTCCTTTCCATATATAACTTAGAGGCTGCTTAACTGTAATATGTCTTTGCATGTTGCCTAATGGGATTAGGAAAAATTATCAAAAACTTGGAAATAAAATAAAAGGTTGATTACATGTTCATTCACAGTCATAGTGCATATGGCTTAACAGGCCCATCCAAGGATTGTTTGATTCCCTAGGAAAATGTATCTTTATTTGACTTTGCTATTTGCTATTTGATTTAGAATCCAAATACCATAAAGTTACATGTTAACTTATGGATTTCTATCCAGTAGAAAAGATAACCCAAATATCACATTGTTTTGCCTTGAAGGACAAGAGGCAGCTTTGCATCTAACTTGGTAATTTATTCTAACATCCTTTTATTTTTCTGAAATGTTTTTGCTGGAGGTCTAGGTAAACATTTTTTCTTAAATTGTGTGAGAACCATCTTTATCATTTTACAGGTCCCTTCATTAATCCATTAGTTGAAAAAACAACTTCAAAATCTGTTTATTCCATATTTGTTTAGTAATCATGTTTTTAACCGTTGAAAAATTCTACTTTAACAATGATTACTTTAACATTCTTTTAGTCTCTTGTTCATTCATTTGTTCAGGCATTTGAATCATTCATTTTAACAAATATTTCTTATGTGCCTGGTGTTGGGTCTTGTCGCACCAGACTTGGGTACTTAGAATATAGTAGTGAACAAAACAAAGTAAGTCTCAGCTTTCATGAAGCTAAGAGAGGAAAATATGACCTAGAGGACAATATAAAAAGGAGAGATATTTATTTATAGCTATGGATCTCAATAAATAAATATCACCTTGGAAACTTAATAAGCTTAGTCATGTAATTTCTGAGGTGTCAACCATGGGTGTTCTAATTCTATAAATCTTTTTGGGAATCAGTTATCTTCATTTTAACCTGCACCTTAGGCAAGAATGATGCACTTGGTATTGAGAACATATTTTGAGAAAAAAAATCTGTGATTTTCACTTATTTTTAATATTTGCATTCCTCTATTTTGTTCCAATGCAAATTATGAAATCACAACTATAAAAGAAAAAAGGAAGGAAGGGAAGGAGGGAGGGAGGAAGGAAGGGAGGAAGGAAGGAAGGAAGGAAGGAAGGAAGGAAGGAAGGGGAGAGGAGGAGAGAAGAAGGGAGTGGAAAAGAAGGGAGAGGATAGAAGGAAGGAAGAAAAAGAAAGAAAGAAAAAGAGAGAGAGAGACAGAGAGAGAGAGAGTGAGAGAGAGAGAGAGAAAGAGAGAGAGAGAAAGGCAGTCATGCCAGAGAATCTGAATTCCAAAGTTTTTTCTTTGTTTTTGTTTTGTTTTGCTTTTCTCCCCTCCCAAATATTTAGAAATGTAACTTTGGGTAATTTACATTCCATTAATCTCTGGGCTTCAATTATGTCATTCTTAAATGAACAAATTGGACAAAATGACAGTTAATATTCAGCTTTAAATTCCAGGGACAAGGCAAAAAGTTAAACATATAAATACATTTCATGATCCAAAATCCATTATGCATAAGTTAATTAATATTAGAGTTCATTAGTGAATAACAGAGTTAATTAACGCAACAGAGATTATAAACTTGTACCAAATTTCGTTTGGTTTTTGCCTTATAAGATATGCAATAAATCAGATCTTCCACCAGTTAACATTTTGTTGCTGTTCTTTCCTGCAATACTGCTTAACGAAAAATAGCTAATTAATATGCTTCTAATAATTTACTAAACCATATCCCTGGCACTTAAAATCAACATTCATAAATAGCTGGAACCATGACGCATGGGTATGCCTGTGACTTCCAATCTTTAGAGAAGACTGTGAATTACGTATAGTGTCTAATGAATTATTTATAAAAGTAAGAAATGAGCTGAAACATGCATATCAGCCATGGAGAAGAGTGAACTATGACAACATTTGGAGCAATGGGCAAAATCTAGGTGCCAGGCCTACGTATTACTTTGAAGTTCATAAGCAATTTGTGGCTTATTCAGGCTTCAATCTTTTAAGAAAAAATAAATTAAGATAGACCTTCTCAATCAATTTCCTCTGAGTCTGTGATCATCGGTATTCTGTAAAAAGAATACTATCTTCCCTAATGTTCTCCACTTATTTTATCTATCACATTCCTTTATTTAAATATATTTGAGGTGATTTGTTCCTGAAATTAAAACTTGTTATGCATTGGAGCTCTAGACAGACATTTATAAAACAGAATTATTATTTCTCTTGCTCTATAAAATTATATACAAAGAAAATCTAAAATAAAAATTAATATCTCGACTGTAAACTCTTCCATTTGATCAAAAGCTCATTGAGGAAAGATTCATCTTTGTATCCTCCCATAATACCTTGCACACTTATTGTCTAGAAAATTTATTGAGCACATTTAGAAAAGGTACCTGGAACTAACCTAAACAATGATGATGCAGCAGCATATATGGTAGAAAAGGTCATTCTTTTGATGCAGTTAATATTATAGTGGTACAGAATGTTGGTTGAATAGCACAAGTAATTCTGACACCAAAACCTATTTCTATCCTGAGAACTAGAGGAAACTCCAATGTCCTATTCTTTTCTTCCACAGTATTTTCCTAGTATCTTCCTTAGTGTCTGACTTAATATTTCTTTTTTTTCTTATAATGAACTTTTTAACAATTGCACTTACCCTTTCTCGTATTCATTTTTTTAAAAAAGCTAAAACATTCTTTAAATATCTATCTATCTATCTATCTATCTATCTATCTATCTATCTATCTATCTATATATATATCTATGTATCATTTTATATATCTGACAGTCATGGACCAGCTCACTATGCCATGGGATAGGAATATAACTGAAAATAAATCAGATGTAGCCTCTATCCTAAAAATACAGAGATATATTTGAAAGAAGTGGTCCTAGAAGAGGATATAGCAGTATAAAAGCCTAGAGGCAATATTATAATAAGAAACATTTACAGGAAATTAGATTTCACTTTGGAAAGATTTCCACGTGTCAGCCTTTGGGAGTGAAGAAAGATCCTAAATGGCCTTGTGAACCATAAGAGGACCATGTTAGTTATCTGTGGGCCCTGAAGAATTTGTATAAGGAAATGGCAAAATCACATTTATATTTTTGAAGAATTGCTGATCTGCAATATTTGACAACAGACAAGAAGTGAATAAGACTGGAGGTAGAGTGTCCAGTTAGGAACTCATTGTAACAGTACAGGTGAGAAATGATGGTGACCTGGACTAAGAAAAGTTTAAGGGAGTTTGGCCTAGATAATTGTTTTTTATTATAGTAAAATATCCATAATATAATATTGACCATTTTAACCACATTTTAGGTATACAGTCAGTGGCATTAAGAACATTCGAACTTATGCAACCATCACCACCATCTACCTCCAGAAATTTTTCTTCTTCCCAAACAAAAATCTTTTACCCATTAAATAATAATTCTCCATTCCTGCCTTCTCCTCAGCCCCTAAAAAACACTGTTCTACTTCCCATCTCTATAACTACTTTAGGAACCTCACATAAGAGGAATCCTATAGTATTTATTCTTTTGTGTCTGTTTTTTTTTTTTTTTCACTTAGCATAACGTCTTCAAGGATCATCTATGTTGTAACATGTGTCAGATTTTCATGAGTCAAGGATATTTTCAAATTAGAATCAACAGGAATAGACTATTGATTCAATGTGGAGATTGAGAGAGAAAGCAAGGAAAACAAAATGCCCAACTGTATAGTCTCAAAATCTTCAAAATCAATAGTGTCATTCAAAGAGCTAGAGAACACAGGAGACAAAAGAGGCTTGTTTCAGAGCTAGATGGGCTGAATTCAAATATGTTAATTTCATAGATTATTACTGTATTTAGTACCCTCATAGCCTTGTGTTATAGATGTACTATAACACTTCCCAGAATTTTCTGATAAAAATGCCTCCCCTGGTTTTAGTTACATAGCACTTTTATATTCACCTCACTGGCGACTAGTGTCTTTGCTTAGAATTACTCCTTACATGTTTCTATTAATTGACAACGTCTCCTGACACATAATCTGGAATATGCTGATCATTGCATTTTATATCTCAGCTTAGGAGGTTTAGGTGAAGACAAGAATATAACCAAAACAGAGCAGTCAGATTTTCCTCTGAGAGTCTTCTGCTATTGCTGGATGGGAGAAGCTGTCTTGACACTTGATTTTAGATCTAGTGGTGTTCAGTCTTGGCCTGTCAGCCATCAAGACATCATCTTATATGCTCTCTGAAGGCCTGACCACAATAAAGATTCAGAGTGCCAAACACAGAAGAAAAATGGAGAATAGAGAAGAAAGAAAAAATATTAAAAATTGCAAGACATTAATAAAAGAAATTGAAAGCAAATAAATGGAAAGACATCCCATGCTCATGGATTGAATGAATCAATACTGTTAAAATGTCTGTACTACTCAAAGCAATATACATTTTCAATGCAATCCCTATCACAATCACTGAAATAGAATGAA
>NW_011888810.1:9945288-9947653 GCF_000151845.1 Pteropus vampyrus
TTTTGTTTTGTTTTGCTTTTCTCCCCTCCCAAATATTTAGAAATGTAACTTTGGGTAATTTACATTCCATTAATCTCTGGGCTTCAATTATGTCATTCTTAAATGAACAAATTGGACAAAATGACAGTTAATATTCAGCTTTAAATTCCAGGGACAAGGCAAAAAGTTAAACATATAAATACATTTCATGATCCAAAATCCATTATGCATAAGTTAATTAATATTAGAGTTCATTAGTGAATAACAGAGTTAATTAACGCAACAGAGATTATAAACTTGTACCAAATTTCGTTTGGTTTTTGCCTTATAAGATATGCAATAAATCAGATCTTCCACCAGTTAACATTTTGTTGCTGTTCTTTCCTGCAATACTGCTTAACGAAAAATAGCTAATTAATATGCTTCTAATAATTTACTAAACCATATCCCTGGCACTTAAAATCAACATTCATAAATAGCTGGAACCATGACGCATGGGTATGCCTGTGACTTCCAATCTTTAGAGAAGACTGTGAATTACGTATAGTGTCTAATGAATTATTTATAAAAGTAAGAAATGAGCTGAAACATGCATATCAGCCATGGAGAAGAGTGAACTATGACAACATTTGGAGCAATGGGCAAAATCTAGGTGCCAGGCCTACGTATTACTTTGAAGTTCATAAGCAATTTGTGGCTTATTCAGGCTTCAATCTTTTAAGAAAAAATAAATTAAGATAGACCTTCTCAATCAATTTCCTCTGAGTCTGTGATCATCGGTATTCTGTAAAAAGAATACTATCTTCCCTAATGTTCTCCACTTATTTTATCTATCACATTCCTTTATTTAAATATATTTGAGGTGATTTGTTCCTGAAATTAAAACTTGTTATGCATTGGAGCTCTAGACAGACATTTATAAAACAGAATTATTATTTCTCTTGCTCTATAAAATTATATACAAAGAAAATCTAAAATAAAAATTAATATCTCGACTGTAAACTCTTCCATTTGATCAAAAGCTCATTGAGGAAAGATTCATCTTTGTATCCTCCCATAATACCTTGCACACTTATTGTCTAGAAAATTTATTGAGCACATTTAGAAAAGGTACCTGGAACTAACCTAAACAATGATGATGCAGCAGCATATATGGTAGAAAAGGTCATTCTTTTGATGCAGTTAATATTATAGTGGTACAGAATGTTGGTTGAATAGCACAAGTAATTCTGACACCAAAACCTATTTCTATCCTGAGAACTAGAGGAAACTCCAATGTCCTATTCTTTTCTTCCACAGTATTTTCCTAGTATCTTCCTTAGTGTCTGACTTAATATTTCTTTTTTTTCTTATAATGAACTTTTTAACAATTGCACTTACCCTTTCTCGTATTCATTTTTTTAAAAAAGCTAAAACATTCTTTAAATATCTATCTATCTATCTATCTATCTATCTATCTATCTATCTATCTATCTATATATATATCTATGTATCATTTTATATATCTGACAGTCATGGACCAGCTCACTATGCCATGGGATAGGAATATAACTGAAAATAAATCAGATGTAGCCTCTATCCTAAAAATACAGAGATATATTTGAAAGAAGTGGTCCTAGAAGAGGATATAGCAGTATAAAAGCCTAGAGGCAATATTATAATAAGAAACATTTACAGGAAATTAGATTTCACTTTGGAAAGATTTCCACGTGTCAGCCTTTGGGAGTGAAGAAAGATCCTAAATGGCCTTGTGAACCATAAGAGGACCATGTTAGTTATCTGTGGGCCCTGAAGAATTTGTATAAGGAAATGGCAAAATCACATTTATATTTTTGAAGAATTGCTGATCTGCAATATTTGACAACAGACAAGAAGTGAATAAGACTGGAGGTAGAGTGTCCAGTTAGGAACTCATTGTAACAGTACAGGTGAGAAATGATGGTGACCTGGACTAAGAAAAGTTTAAGGGAGTTTGGCCTAGATAATTGTTTTTTATTATAGTAAAATATCCATAATATAATATTGACCATTTTAACCACATTTTAGGTATACAGTCAGTGGCATTAAGAACATTCGAACTTATGCAACCATCACCACCATCTACCTCCAGAAATTTTTCTTCTTCCCAAACAAAAATCTTTTACCCATTAAATAATAATTCTCCATTCCTGCCTTCTCCTCAGCCCCTAAAAAACACTGTTCTACTTCCCATCTCTATAACTACTTTAGGAACCTCACATAAGAGGAATCCTATAGTATTTATTCTTTTGTGTCTGTTTTTTTTTTTTTTTCACTTAGCATAACGTCTTCAAGGATCATCTATGTTGTAACATGTGTCAGATTTTCATGAGTCAAGGATATTTTCAAATTAGAATCAACAGGAATA
>NW_011888810.1:9951343-9981694 GCF_000151845.1 Pteropus vampyrus
AATTCAAAAATTTGTATGGAAAAATAAAAGACCGCAAATAGCCAAGGTAATCTTAAAGAAGAACAAAGCTGGAAGACATTGATTTTTTTCCTGATTTCAAGTCCTATTACATGCCCTGATTTCAAACTATATTACAAAGCTATAGTAATTAAAGTGTATGGTATTGGCATAAAAACAGACACGCAAATCAATGGAACACAATACAACACCCAGAAATAGATCCACACAAACATGGTCAATTAATTTATGACAAAGGAGCCAAAAATATACAATGAGGAAAGACTATCTCTTCAATAGATAGTGTTGAAAAAATTGGACAGCCACATGCATAAGAATGAGACTGAAACACTATTATACACCATGAACAAAAATTACCTCACAATGGATAAAATATTTGAACGTAAGACCTGAAACCATAAAACTCCTAGAAGAAAATGTAGGCGGTGAGCTCCTTGACATAGGTCTTGGCAATAATTTTTTTAATCTGATATTAAAAGCAAAAATAAACAAGTAAAACTATGCCAAACTAAAATGCTTGTACACAGCAGAGGAAACCATCAACAAAATGAAAAGGTAACCTACTGAATGGGAGAAAAAAAATGCAAAACAAAAAACCGCAAAGGGGCCAAAAACCAAAAAAAAAAAAAAAAAAAAACAAAACAAAACAAAAACCTCATATAACTCAATAGTCAAAAAGACCAAAAAATAAAAAAATAAAAATAAATGTTGGAGCTCTTGTGCACTGTTTGTGGGAATATAAATTAGTGCTGCCACTATGGAAAACAGTATGGAGTTTTCTCAAAACCTTAAAATTAAAACTACCAGCAATATTACCTCTGGGTATTTATCAGAAGAAAACAAAACAAAACAAAAAATAAATAACTCAACAAGATCATTTATTGCAGCATTATTTACAATAGCCAAGATATGGAAGTGACCTGCTTATTGATGAATGAATACATAAAGAAATTGTGGTATACATATGTACATATATGTGTATATATAACATATACACATCTATATTATCTAATATTATATATACATACATACACATGAATATATGTATAATAATATATGTTTTACATATATGTATTATTCAGCCATGAGAAAAGAATGCAATCTTGCTATTTGTGACAACATTGGATGGACCTCAAGGGCATGATGCTAAGTAAGTGAAATAAGTCAGGCAGAGAAAGACAAATGCCATATAATCTCTCTTATGCGTGGAATCTAAAATACACACACACACACACACACACACACACACACACACTAAGCTCATTAGATAAAAAAAACCACCAGATTGGTGGTTGCAAAGTATTGAGAGTGTGGAGTAGAAGAAAAGTATGGACTGGTTTGTTTTGGTTTTAGTTTAAAAAAATTGAATTAAAAAAAGAAAAAAGGAAAGAGAAGAGACAACTGGCATTGCATGACGGAGCTCCCTGATTTCAGGCTTCCCTGGAGAAACTACTTCCTGTCACTTATGGTGATTAGCCATTGCTGGTGTCGTTGTTCTTGTTGTTGTTTAAGTCAATAACTGACCTTTATTATTATTTTTTTTTTCACATCAAGTATTTATTTGAAGAATTACTGTAGCTTTCATCAAATAGTGTTCAAATCAATGAGCAACTCAGTAAGTCTAATCTCTATTATCTCTGATGCTTGAATCTCATTCATTAAGAATTACTTGAAATTAGCCAAAAATCGAAAACTCTATTATGTCTCTGAAGTCTTGCGTTTTTGCATTTGCTCTCTAGCAGTCACTTTATTTTTATGCATAAACACCTGCTTTTTATTAGTCATAGTTTGAGTGTCATCTTCTCCAGGAATTCTTCCTTCACCCTCCTTTCTTTCTTGGGATGAGTTAAGCACTAGCCCTTTGATCTCTCACAGACCCTTAAAACTCAGTTTGTTACACTCTGATGGAGATTGATTTTTTTTTTCATTCTATTCCTGATTTGACTCTGTCTGAGAGCTTCCATTTCTCCCTCAAAAAACAAGCTTCATAATGATCACCTTTGTGAAATACCCTTTAGCCAACTTCTAGAAAAGTTAATCTACTTAACCTGGTGTAGACTTAGGCTAGAATATTTATTATATCATGCTCTGTTATTTATTCAAAAACACATTTTGATCAGTTCTCTATCCCCAGAACCCAGCACAGAATCTGCCATGCAGCAGACATTTAATAAATGTTGCATAGATGAAATTTCAGAGTCAACATGCCATAGGTCAGTGACCAATTAGGTTTATTTTTGTCCCCACATATTTTTGAACTATGCCCATATTCAACATTCCACTTGGAAGAATGGTTTCTTAAACATTTTATAAAATCTCTAAAGCTCTCCTTCCGGGTTTGCTTGCTGTGACAACTGCTGGACTCAAACTCTCCATGACAACAATGCATGGCCATGATTTCACCTGGGATTTCCTCTTTCCTACGAATGCTAGCCGGTAGGGCCTGGCCTCTCCACGACCCTGTGAATAGTAGAAGCAATCAGCATCTGGCGGTGTCTTACATTTGTGAGAGAAAAGTTTTCTTGGTCCCCAGTGACTCAATGGCTGAACAGAGAACTGTAATCACAAAATTCTTTCTACAAATATTTGAGCACATAATATCCATTTTATCAGAGATTTTTTTTTAGATAAGTTGGATAGTTAACATATAGAAGTACTCTTGGTGGTGGCCCCCCCCCAAAGTGCCGCCAAAGTGATATCCTTAAGATGGCTTCTACTACCTTTTTTATTAGTCCTCCCTGAGGCAGATTAAACCAATGAATAAATGACCTAAGGAATAAATGTGTATTCATGGCAATGTGAAGATGACCCTGTGAGGATTGATTTGGTTATGCCGTTCTACTGAAATAGGAAGCAAGAGGCGTTCGTATGGTGTCATAGATTCTAGAGTCTGTGTCCTTCCTCACAGTCACAAATCTGACAGTTATTTTTGTATCAATATAAATCAATCTCCACACTGTATTTTTTGATAAAGAATTAAAGGTGCAGAAGAGTGTGCCTAGAATACTATATTTGTTAAAAAAAAAAAAAAAAAAAGGGAAGAAGAAGTATGTTTGCTTGTAGGTATTTAATTTTCTCTGAAAGATACTTAAGAAATCAATAACAGTGGCTGCCTCCAGGTAGGAAACTGGAGTAGAGGTGGGGGCAAATTTTTTCCTGTATAACATTTTGTGCTTTGTGAATTTTGTTCTATAGCAATATATTTGTTACCCATTTGTCTGGCTAAAAGACCGAGTCATTTACGAGCGTGCTAATTTTCAAAGCAGCCAGAGCAGTTACATCTTGATCCCTGGGGCCTTTCATACCTCCTTTCTCTTCTATTCACATTTCATCAGTGAATTTTTCTCTTTTATTGATTAGTACCGGATTGACTCAAACGATGCCTGCTGCATTCAGCCTTTGTTTTCATCGTAGACCTTTCCCCATACTAATATAGGTATAATCAAAACATCAGCACTTCCTCATATCTTGGCCAGACCTTTGCAAGAGGCCAATTAAGCAAAGATTCCCTTCCAAAAATGTAAACCTACTGACAAAAGCAAAAACAAAAGAGAGAAAAAAAAATCTATAATTGATTCCATGAAGCAACAAATATATAGTGAGTGCCTACTGGGCATGGCTGAGTAATTTACATTTATGATGGGAGTTATGTTTTACTCACCTTGAAAACAGATCAATACCAGATAGAAGGAAGAAAAAGAGCATTTGTTAAACCACTATTATATGTGAGACTTTGAGATGAGTGCTTTCATACACTAATTTATTTAATCCCCTCAAACATATGCGAGACATATTTTTTTTTATTCTTGTTTCATAACTGAAAAAAAAGAAGCAGGAGATGTTAAATAACTTATCCATGCATCTAATCCCTCTGACTCTAAGGCTCTATTTACCAAACACCTGTACAAATATAGAAAATGGTATAAAAATAGTAAAAATTGAAAAAAAAACCTAATTTATTTGTTTCTGCCTTGTTGGATTAATCTTCTGCAACAAAATGTTACCGCCAAATGTAAGATGTATTTTATAAAATATCTTAATCTGTTTATGCATTACTTAAGGGTACATTAGAGAGACTAGAGACTTGATCTTTATTTTCCTACTAACAGATGTTGTTACTAAGAAAAATGTAATTGAGCACTTCGGGGCAATTATTCTAAAATATAATGCTCACCTTCCCAATAATTTTCCTTGTGGTTCACTGCAATTAAGACTCATCTCATGTTGACTCATCAAAGGCCCCATACCCCCTTCTTTGAGACAACACTACCTCAAAAAGTACAGTTTTAAATTGCCAAGCCAGAACAAAAAGAAGAATGTCAGGCCTCCTGCATATTCAGAAGCGTCTGTTACCAGATCTGGAGCAGCTTTTTGAGGCTTTTTAAGCCATTCTCCAGTGTTTCTTTTCCTTACATCCAGGTGATTACTGTATTCATAAAGCATTTTTCTCCTTTTCAGAAATTCTAGAATCCTAAAGTGGATCTGTATCAGGTAAGATTTTAAAAGACAATTTAAACAATCAGTGCAATTACTTGATTTCTCCAAATGTGCTGTGCTCTAACACACCTTTTCATGTTTTTATCTGTAGTTGCTTCTATTTTGTATGCTGCTGCCCAGGCCGCCCACCCCATCATCTGTTGTTAATCTTTGTTCCTTTTGCAGGATCCATTTCATCATTGCCTTTTCTCTGGAAATACATCCTATTCTCTAGGTAGAGTTAAGAATCTCCCTATTGTGACCATACTGAACATTATGAAAACTGATTTTCTACATTTGTTGATCATCTCTTCTCCTCTAGACTAATACTATTCACAAATGGCTGTACATACTCACACAGGGCTAAAAATATGCTATTGAAAAATAATCTGTGCCTAGAATGGTACTTCATTCAATGTCTTGAATACGTTTTTGGTAATGTATAAAAATATATTGTTTGTTTTTCATTAGAGCAATAGAGATTAACTGAGCCACTATTGTGTGCAGACGGCTATGCTGGGTGCAGTATGGGCCCTAGACACACACTGTGCACAGAAGGAGGTCAAGAGCATAAACTAGAACCATTCAGACCTACCCCCACCACTTACATGCTCTAAGATGTGAGGAAAATTAACTAACCCCAATATATAGAAGTTCTTCATTAGGAAAGTGAGGAAATTAATAGTATTCTAACTCCATATGGTTTTCCTTCATATTTAATGACATAAATCTATATTACACATTTACTAATGGACCTCAGAGAAAAATAAGCCTTAAGGACATCATCTTCCATTTCGGAATACAAGATAAGAACGAGGACTTTAGTAAACAGTATGTTCCTTTGTATCATCTACATGCCTCCAAGTTACAGGCTAAAGTTCTCCTGATGGTGGTGGGGAGGAGGTTAAAAATGGGGACCGGACAGGAGGAGTTTGGATTTTGCCCTGCTTTGCTTCCCGATTTACCAAATCCTCTCTTCCACCATGCTAATCCGTCTTCCTGATATTAACAACTGTTCCTCACACTCTCTACGTGAATAATTCATGTTGTGTTTCTTTCCTCCTGAAGAATCCTAGGTCTCTAGCTAAAAGCTGTTATTTCTGATTTTTTATATAGCTTAGGTCCTAAAGATAGCTCAGAAAGATAACTTCAAGAAAACTATTCCCAAGGTCCACGCTAGACATTTTTTTCTTTCAATTCCTTTGGGAAAAGAAGGGCATGTGGGTAATTGAAGCCCAAATCCCCCCCTCCCCGATCAGATGCCTCAGGGGTAACCGGATATTTAGGCAGTCCACTCTAATCTCTTCCTATATTCAAAACCATGACTACTTTTCTTTAAAAAAAGAGTTATAGAAACAGCTGGCATTTTTTTCTGTACTCATATGCCCTAAATAAGTGAGAACTCCACATATCTCTGCTTCAAAGGCCTTCGTCTTTTAAATGGCACATATGTGCATTTCAAAAGCCATGTATTATAATCAATATTTCCTACTGTGAAAATGTGCTTTAAAAATAATGTGACATTTATCCTATACTGAATCTCTTTTGGCTTATATAGGCACATTCAAAAGCTCAGCTGCTCAGTGGTCACTGGAGGCTTTCAAATTCCATGTGCTTAAGGTAAATAAACTGAATAATGAAACAGAATATACTTAGACATAAAATAATGGATGTAATTTTTTACTTCTTCAATAAACTAAAATATTTTACTAAATAGACAAGGTATTTGTTGATTTTATTATTTATTGTTATTTTTACCTCACTTTAAATGTGAGATCTTATAGAATAAACATATAAACATGACAATAAATAAGAAAACATAAATGTAAAATTAGTGCTTTTTAAATTTAACATACCATGTTCTTAAGTTGATTCCATTTCCTAAAAAAGTTGCTCAGTTATCATAGGAATGTGCCCAATTTAGTGATAACAGTTCAATGTGGCCTAATTAATGCTAGTTTCATTTTCTACTGGGAGACATATTTTAGTTTTCCATAAAATATGTTCAATCACCAAAGAATAGTAGTGATAAGAGTTTAAATAAATACCAGCTCTTAAAAACTATAACCCAAACTTTCTAGGAGCACAAAACAAACTGAGTCAGCTAAGTTAGGTAGGTGTATTATTATTTTTTTAATCCCTTTTGCACATATATTTTCAGCTTTATAAAGTATCAGTAATCAATGGAATGAAAAATGATGAAAGTTTCTAAGCTACTTAGAGTTAGAAATTATAGCTACATTACATAATCATTATAATTTTTTTTAGTTCATATGATAATATGTTATGCTTCAAGTATTCAGAGAAAAAAATGAGTCAATATTTATATCATTATGGTCTTGAAGCTTCTTTTAACAGAGATATGAAATTCCTATTGAAAAATTCTAAAAATGAAGGTATTACATGAATTAAGTTGGTGTGGGGAAGCCCAATGGACCCATGTATTCTTAATTTATTACTTAATTAGCCTGGTATAAGATTTTTCAACAGCTTGTTCAAACACTATTTTAATTCACATTTAATTTGACTTGTCCAGGAAGATGCATATTTTAGATAACATATGCAAGTAAATTTTTTATGTCAAAGTTGATGATTATTAAATTTACTATTGAAGATTCCCTATAACATGATTTTTTTAAAATAAAAAGGACAAGTGTACTACTTTCTTACAGTATATACAAAAATAAACTGAAAATGGATTGGAGACTTAAATATAAGACCTGGAACCAGAAAACTCTTAAAAGAGAGCATAGGCAATAAATTCTTTGGCATTGGTCTTAGAAATATATTTATTTTTGGATATGTCTTCTAGGGCAAAGAAAACAAAAGCAAAAATAAACAAATGAGACTACATCAAGCTAAAAGTTATTGCACAGCAAAGAAAACCATCAAGAACACAAAAAGACAACCTACTGAATGGGTGAAGATATTCACCGACGATATAGCCAATAAGGGGTTAATACCCAAACTATATAAAGAACATATACAATTTAACATCAATAAAACAAACAATCTAATTAAATAATGGGCAGTGGACCTGAATAAACATTTCTCCAAAGTGGACATACAGATGGTCAACACATGTATGAAAAGATGCTCAACATCACTAATCAGGAAAATGCAAATTAAAACCACAATGAGATATCACCTCACACCTGTCATAATGGTTATCAACAATAAATCAACAAAAACAAATGTTGGTGAGGATATAGAGAAAAGAGAACCTTTGTGTACTGTTGACAAGAGTATAAATTGGTACAGCCACTATGAAAACAATATGGAGGTTCCTCAAAAATTAAAAAAAAAAAAACAATTGAACTACCATATGATCCAGCAATTCCACATTCTGGATATTTATCTGATAAAAACACAAACACTAATTTGAAAAGATATATGGGCCCCTATGTTCATTACAGCATAATTTACAACAGCTAAGATATGGAAAGGAAACAAGCAAAATGTCCATCGATAGATAAATAGTTAAAGAAGATGTAGCACATATATACAATAGAATATTACTCAGCCATAAAAACAATAAACTCTTACCATTTGTGACAAGATGGATAGATCAAGAGGTATAACATTAAGTGGAATGACTCAGACAGAAAAAGACAAATATATGATTTTACCTAAATGTGGAATCTAAAAAAAAAAAAACAAAACAAATGACAGAGACAAACTCAAAGATACAGAGAACAAATTGCTATTTGTCAGATTGAGGGAGGTTGGAGGAATAACAGGTGATATAAAAGATATAAAAGGTGAAAGCGATTAAGAAGTACAAATTGGCAGTTACAGAATAGGCACAGAAGAGGCTATAAGCCCTATATGCAAAGATCATCAGCTTTTTTCTCTAGTCAGCATCAATGTGGCTACCTGCCAAAGATATTTTCCATATACTTTTCGCAGTGGTCCAGTCAATTGTGCACTTTTCTTCAAGAGTCAACTAATCAGGAGAGAAAGACTTCTAAGATATAGGGAAAGAACATGTCTAAAATGCAATCTGACTGGAGCTGGAGTTGTATTTGCCAATTTCTAAAATAGTGGGTGTCTTTATAGTAGAAGTACCCTTTACTGTATATCGGTGAGTTTTACCAAAATGATTCTTAATTCTACAAGGCTAAGTTCTACTTTCGCTTGAAATATTTTGTACCGCTGGATCTGTCTCTCTTCATGATACCCTTAGATGAATTTTTTTTTTCTTTTCCCTACATGGTCCCTTTATTCACCCATTCTCCCACATGTGATGTGCGAAAAGAAATGGTAGTTCAGTGGTCTCTCAGCAGGTTGAGGAGATTGATGAGAATCTCATATGTAATTTTTTCTTTATTGTAATGAGACTGCCTACACCCAAGTAACATAACCACAAGGGCTTTTCTTTTTTCACAAAGCTCTATCAGTAATACAAAATGGGGTTCTTCATACCTCCTCATTTTGGGGCGGTGGGGGAATGAAAGCGTAAAGAACAATGCAGAGTACATGGACTCTTCCCCAGCCTCCTCACAATAAACTCCCAAAAAATTACATCATACAAAACTTCTTCTAAGTTTGGACTACTCATATAGTCTGAAGGGTTGAAAGGTGTCAGTTTCAAAAAAAAAACTGGTCCAGCACATGGGAAGAGTTTGGTCAGGAGAGATGGTGGTCATGCTTCATGATTTGTCTGAGATAGATCCTCTATTCCCATAGCTTCTAGGAAATAGGGAGGGGATTTCAAAATTTGAGTATGCCCCTTTTGGAAGCCAGCTTAGAGAAAAGAGGAAATGTCTTAGAGAGGTGAATTGTAGACCCTTCTCTTGGGGATTAAAGAAATGATGATGGTTTCACAGAGCATTCTCAAGAGTAAAAGTTGAAAAGAAAGTTTAGACAAGAGAAGGAGGTTGTCTAGATTTGTCTGAGAAATGGACAGATGTTGTTTGGACCAGGAGGGCATACTAGACCAGGCTTATAGCAATAAATGAATGTAAACTTAAAAACAAACCATGATCAAGACTTTCCTACCTTCCGATCCTGCAGAACTTAAAATCAAAACAGAGAGAAGTAGGAAGAGGAAAGATTGTGGGGAAAGTTTAAACTCAAAGGGAACGAAACGGGGAACCGAAACGAACAAAAAAATCCTGGAAGAAAAGGAAGTAAAAAAAAAATGTTTACCTTAAATCGATTAGATAAATTTTTTTCTCATTTGGTAAGCTGTAATTCAGGACCAGAAATCCAACTGAGTTAAAGAAAAAAATAACATTTGTCATTTTATATGAAAGTCTGTGACTACAATCATACCTATTCAAATGTTTGGCCCCTCCTTTAAATGTAGCAAATAGTTATGGTGGCCAATAAGTAATAGTGGATTCTCTTGTTGAAACCTAAGCCTCTGAACTTTTCTATTCATTAGAGAATATAATTATAAAATTATATATATTGCTACCCAGAAGTGGAATCTGTTTTCAGCTCATGTCTCAGAAAGTTACTATTCTTGCCTAACTTGGAAGATCCAAATTAACTTGTAGTGGTGGCAGAATACAAAAGATTAAAATAGTTTATATTTGCATCACACAGACTTGGGATTATGCACAAAGACAAAGTGGCAGCATTCTCACTAAGATATATAAAAGCCATTTCTGAGTTGAAAAGTAATTAGAAATAGAGATCCCTTGGAAGAAATCAAATTTTCCTCAAAATTACAATTGATTAAAACAAACAAAAACAGCTGAAAAGAATACTAAAGTAAACTATAGATTTCGAGACAATTTGTAAGACTGAGATGAGAATAAAGATTATGGTTTGAGAAAGTATCTCGGATAGACTAGTGACGACCTGGATGGAACTACAGGACATATAATTAGGAAGCAGGTGTCCGCTGATGAATCAAAAAAAAAAAAAGATAAAGAGCACAAGACTAGAAAGGAGGCAGTTGGTCGAACTGTAGCATTTACAAAGTATTTAACCAGCTACTTGATGAAGCAAATACAATTTTTATTGTGTGTAATTATATTAGATTAAGTGCATATTATAATATATCTCATTCAATGGTGTGGATGCATCATTTATATATTGTTTTCACAATGTCTAAGCAAAGAAATTGATTATGTATATCAGTACATTGTCCTTGAAAGGAATCTATAAAATTCTGAGTTCATACTCTTTTCATAATTAATTTCTAAAGAAACTGACCCTGAGGCGTCTCTTTGGGAATGCTCTTTTTGTTTTTGATATGCCTATTCTTTTTCAATCACTTCTTATCTCCTAGACATATCTAACTGGATCAGAAAAAATTTGACGCCCTGACATCTATTGGCTTGAAGTTGAATATTCTTCTCCATATTGGATGGTGACAAATCAGCCAAGTAAAATTTTCTCTCTTGGAAAAAAAATGTATGTCATGTGCACTGATAGAAGATGGGTCACCAGAGTCTAGTGCTGAAAGTAGCATTGAGCTTTTGAACTCTGAGGTCTGCTCGTCACCTTTGTCTTAGTAGTGTCTCCAGAGTAACTGTATGATTGAGAAAATGATATCATACACAACCTCACATGTTCTGTGCACCATTACAATTTATCCCCATCAGCAAATATAATCCAAGCATACCTTTACCTTGCTTTGTAAAAGAGACATATACTGGTAGATGTCTAGATTGGATGGAGACAGTTTACTTGATTATCAATTTCTAAATTTGGTGACTATAGAGTAAAAACTAAGTAATGAGCCCACTTTACAGAATTAAGTAAGCAGAACATACACTATATATTTACACAACACACTGTTTCAGTCAATATGAATAAAACATAATGCGACTGAAGAGATTAATAGGACAATACTAGAATCAACAACAATGTAGATTCAAGGGGAATAACACTTGACACACACAAATGCATGCATACACACACAAAGCTACTCACACACAAATCACTGCCATTTCTGACATTACTTATGAATCTCATTTAGAAAATAAATATGACAAATAAGTGCCACTTCAGAACAACTTTTTTAAAAAGTACCACCAATCTTATTCACTGTCAACTATGTCTATTTCATTTTCCTATGTAAGTATAATTTTGTTTTTGTTTTTAACATAACAGTATCCTAATGCAGTATCTCCAAAGTGAGCAGAAAGGACAGAGTTCTTATTTCATTTGTTGTGACTTTGGTAGTGTATCGAAAATGTTAACCACATCCAAAGTCATCTAAATTTTCTCCTATGTTATTTTCGAGGGGTTTTATATTTTTGTGTTTCGCATTTCGGTCTATGATCCATGGATTACTTAATTGTGAATGTGAGACGTCTTAGGAGGAAGTGATATTTCAGTGGCCCTTTTACAATAAAGTGCATGAGATTATGTCAATGTCTAAACCTAGAACATTTTCAGGTTTGCAGAAAACAAAGTCAAAAGTAAGGAGTTGGCCAAGAAATACAGAAGAGTACAAAAAAACACAGCATTTAAGCAAGGCTGCTTAAGAATCAGGTTGGAAATATGTTGTAGGATAAAATTATCATGGCTAATGAATGCCAGGTGGACCATTTTCATGGATGACAGGAAAGAATATGGGAGGTCAGTTTTTAATTGCTCAATGCTACCTATGGTACATCATGCAAGTTCAGAAAAAGAAAAAAAGAAAGTTAATAAGAACAAAAATTAATTTATATTTATTTTTCCTACTGGATGATCTGTTTCCTTCTCTTATATGTTTTGTCAAGAGGATCAGTATTGTGCCAAATCCACCCATATTACACTATTAAAAACAAGGCTACTGCTCTCATTTTTCTTTGGTTTTGTCATAACTCAGACATATATTTGCTCCTAATAAGCTCTGAATCGAACTTATCAATGTACAAGGCATCGAAAATGATGTAATTTAATCTGCTATATATTGAGTATTTTCCTCAAGTTAAGCTTGTGTGTGTGATTTTACAAAGAAATTTAATAGAAATATGAAATTGTATTTAGACTGTATTTGGTTTCTACTTCTATTATATTCTCCATATGGCCCCAAATTAAATGTGTTTTTGTCAGCTTTCACCATATGAGATATTCTCTGCAGGTAATTCTTAATATTAAAAACTTCCCAAGAAGCTTAATCAGCAAAGGTACTATGCCTGGAAAATAAATAGCTTATTTTCAAAATGAATAAAACAGAAACATGATACTTGACATTATTCTATTTATATACATGACATTTTACTATTTTATATTTTATATGCTATCAAGAAATAATATATTACGGTGCTTTGAGTTTTTAGATATCAGACTTTATACCTAAAATGTTATTTAAGTAATCTAAGTATTTAAAAGTTTTAATTTTTTCATGTTTTTCAAAATATATTTCTATGACTTGCCAATAATCTTTAAGAAAATTTGCAAAATAAATATTTTAGTTTCTACATTTGTGTTTTATGGCACCTGAGTACTTAATGAAATTTGAGGAAAATAAAGCAAATAACTTTTTTAAAATTCTGCAGTAGTTCTCTTTCGTTATAAGGAAGGTATAAAATGTTATATATTCAAATTAAATCCTAGTACATTGTTCGGAGTGCTTTTTTATTTATCTGAATACAATACTGGTTATCAAATTGTGCTTGCAGAGATAAAGCTATCTTTATTAAATATCAAAGTATTAAAAATGGCTGATTGCTTTCTGAGCAATTGCATTATTTTCTTTGGGATTTAAAAAAGTTTTGAGATTGGATTGTGTCTCCATTAAACAATAACTACAGATAGTAATGTTTTCATTTATTTCTGAAATAGAACTTTCTTACATTTCATTGTTTGATTATTATATATGGGGCGGGGACAGCTTTTTTTCCTCCAACTGCAGCCTTCATGTTTAAATAATGAACTTTATTTAGATTTAAACCTATAAACATTTTCTGTGGGGACATGATGATTCTGAATATAAACTGTGCGCTGCAGTTGAATAAACAGTTTACATTCTTACAGGTTTAAAATGTATTCATTGATTAATATGTTCTGGGATACTAATTAATAAAATATAACAGTACCCTTAAGGACAACATTGTAGCAGAGAAGACAGAAAATCATAAGATGAGATAAGTGTTATAATACAGGGATACACACCTAATATGGGACCGTTTGGAGGGTTTAGTTAGGTTTATTTGTTAGGGAGAGTTGTAAATATAGGCCCTTCGGCCTTAGGTAGAGAAAAAGCAGGAGTGCCTGTCAGTGCTTCTCACGGACAAAGTTTAAGAAGCCAGATAGCCAGGAAGCTGGTTGATGTGTTCTGTTGAATTTAGTTCGCATCTCAAGGCAAGAAAGGATGGAAAAGGGAGGAGCATGAATCTCGGGAAGTAAATGGAGAATATCTAGAACTGAAAATTCCTCCAAAATATTCTTCTTTAAGTTGGCCTTATCCATTTATTAATGCATTTTCTTCCATATAAAATTTGTTTCCAAGCTTTCTCAAAACCTGTGCTAGTACTTTTTACTGGAATTGTATTTATCATTTTCCTTTGGCTGAATTAAAACCTCATGTTAAGTTGAACCATCCATGAACATGATATATCTCTCCATATATCTGATCTTTTATGTTTTTTTATTGATTTTATGAGTCCATACAAATTCTATGTATTCATTGGACTATAAATTCTTAGGTAATGTTTTATATTTTGTGTGGTCTTAGCATACTCCCTGCTTTCTTCAGTTACTTGTATTTCTTTGGAGTTATTCCTTATTTTGCCATAAAGTATATAAGTCCATTCTTCTGAACTTGATGCAGAAGCTCAGTTTAAAGAGGATTCACTGATCCACATTTGCTTTCCCTCCTCACCAAGATTGCTACCTCAATAAAACTTTCCAGCACTGTTATATTTCAAAAGTTACTCTTCCCAGATGTATGATCAATTTTCCACATGTTCTGAGAGCTGAAGGGTTGACAGGTAAAATGCTTGCTTTCACATATTTGCCTTAACAAATTTTTTTCCCAGTTGGGTTCTATAACTGCCCTGGTATTAATATCCGATGTCCAAATGTAATATCTGCAGCTACTGTTTTCCTGTTCAGTCATGTTGGAACACATCCCACACATCTGCCCTGTAGGCCAGCAGTCTCCAACCTTTTTGGCATTGGGGACCAGTGCTCCTATGAGAATCCAATGCCTGATGATCTGAGGTGGAGCTGAGGTGGTGATGCTAGTGCTGGGGAGCAGCTACAAACACAGATGAAGCTTTGCTAGCTTCGCCGCTCACTTCCTGCTGTGCAGGCCAGTTTCTAATAGGCCATGGACTGGTACCAGTCCCCAGCCCAGGGATTGGGCACCCCTGCTGTAGGCAACTCTCTACTATATATACACATACACACACTGTTCTTTTTAATTTATTCCTTAAATTTTGCATAAAGTTGTGGAATATATAAGCTTCTTACTTCAGATTAATACCTAGCATGGTGTTGTCACGAGAAGTGGGGAGGCAGTAACCATACTACTTTGTCATCTTGCCTAGTGAAAATGTATGCCTTTCTTGAGGAAGCCATTTTCCTGAAAGAAATGGAAACATTGCACTTCACATGCCATTCCTTGAGCAAAATATTACAGCAGACTTCGTTTGCCTGAACGCTCAGATAAAAATACAAATAAAGAAGCCGAGAGGAATAAAAGCTCATCAGGAAGGGTGTCCCAGGAACAGTAATTTGGGTGATATGAACCTAATTATGCATCACCTCTTCTGCCTCTAGGCTCCCCACAAGTAAACATATGCATATACCAACGTTCTAATGAGATAGTGAGCTTGCCTCTCAGGAGAGTACTTCAAGTTTAACCCACTTGACAGGGTAATGGGATCAAGCTTACTATCTTAACTGGATGCACTTACACTTGCACTAATTAGCCCTTCACATATTCCAGTAAACTTTAAAAGCTTCAGTAAAGATATCTCAAATATTCATATAAGTAGAGTGTTCTTTTAATTTGATTTCATCAAGGCTCTTATGTTTATAGATACATTTGGCAAGGCCTAGGTTTTGTTTTTGAATCTGTTTTTCAGTTCTCGTTCTCCTAATACTTACTGTGTGACCTTGGGTGAGGCATCATTGTTTTAATTGCAAAATGATGATAATTTTCTTCATAATGAGTTTCTGTATATAAGACTCCCTGGCATAGAATTGACAGTCAGTACATTGCAGCTTTAAAAAAAAAAAAAATCCTTCTATAGTCTCCTGAATTCTAACATTACATGATTCAATAAAGATATAAAATATATGCATCGCTGGTAGAAAGGCACTTTCCAGATATATCTGTTTAGTTAATATATATCATTTCTCCATGTACAGGGAAAGTCACACATTAACCACGCCACTGCAAAGTACATGTGGGTGGCACTTATGAGGGGCAGTTCATTTTGTTGGAATACTGTTTTTATGGCATGTCTAGTAGTGAATGCTCTAGACTACCCACATAATCTGCTTGGCTGCTGCTTGTCTGAGGCACACAAAATCTTTCTTGTCTTTCATTATGATAAATATCTCAGTTATGTTTATCCTGGCACTTTCATGATGAATTCTGTATTTCGGTTTTGCTCACAGATGTGTAAAACAAAGGACAAATTAAATGTCCGGCATAAGGCAAATGACTGAAAAGTATGTAATCACATTTCTCTGATGATTAGTAATCTTGAGCATCTTTTTATATGTCTATTGGCCACCCATATTTCCTCTTTGGAGAAATGTCTATTCAGGTCTTCTGCCTATTTTTTAATTGGACTGCTTGTTCTTTTTTTCTTGAGTTGTGTGAGTTCTTTATATATTTTTGAATGTTAACCCTTTATCAGGTGTATCATAACTGAATATCTTCTCCCATACAGTAGACTGTCTTTTTGCTTTGTTGATAGTTGCCTTTTCTGTGCAAAAACTTTTTATTTTAAAGTAGTTCCATTTCTTTATTTTTTTCTTTTGTTTCCCTTGCCCGAGGATACATGTCTAAAAAGAAATTACTAGTAGCAATATCAGAGAGATTACTGCCTATGTTTTTTCCTAGAAGTTTTATGGTTTCAGGTCTTACATTTAAGTCTTTAATCCATTTTGAGTCTATTCTTGAATATGGTGTAAGAAGGTGCTCAAGGTCACTAATCATCAGAGAAATACAAATTAAAAGCACAATGAGATATCACCTCACACCTGTCAGAATTTCTATCATCAATAAATCAAAGAACAAGTGTTGATGAGGATGTGAAGAAAAGGGAACTTTCATACACTGTTGGTGGGATTGCAAATTGATATAGACACTATAGAAAACAGTCTGGACATTCCTCAAAAAAATCAAAAATGAATCTACCTTTTGACCCAGCAATTGCACTTCTGGGCATTTATCCAAAAAACAAAACAAACAAACAAACAAAACAGTAATTCATGAAGATCTATGCACTCCTATGTTCATGGCACCACAATTTACAATAGCCAAGATATGGAAGGAAGATTTACAATAGCCAAGATATGGAAGGAAGTAAATGGCTATCAGCAGACTATTGGAAAAAGAAGTTATGGTTCATATATACAATGGAATATTATTCAGCCATAAAAAAAAAAAAATGAAATCCTACCATTTGCAACGACATGGGTAGACCTAGAGGTTATTATACTGAGTGAAATAAGTCAGACAGAGAAAGATAAATACCATACAATCTCAGTTATATGTGGAATCTAAGGAACAAAGAGAACAAACTAATCAAAACACAGACTCACAAATACAGAGAACAATCTGGTGACAACCAGACGAGAGGGGATTAAGGGGGTGAGGGAAGGGCTGAGAGAAAGTGGTGAAGGGTTAAAGAAGTACAAATTAGTAGTTGATAGATGGTCACAGGGATGGGAGCACGGCATAGGGAATGCAGTCAGCAGTAACGCAATGGCTAGGTGGAGAGCCAGAGTAGAAAAAGAACAATCAGGGGGATTGTTTCATAAACTATATAAATGTCTAACCACTGTACTTATATGTGAAACTAATAATAAAATTAAATTTTAAAAAAGTACATAACCACAAATCAATATAATAGTTTGACAATAAGGGAAAAAAAAGTTACTATGCAATGAAAAAAAAAATTCTATATCTATAATTTTGATTGTATGAACACTATTGTTGAAATTAGGCAGATGAATCCAAGAAGGGCGTAGGCACAAATAAGTGAGCATTTCATCAGAATAGAGTTATATGAGTGGGTATTTGGTGCATGTATTTTGTTTTGTTTTTCAAAGTAACTGTGTGTCATAAAATGAAATCTTCAAGTCTTTAGCCATTCTACAAAATAGTATTACTCAAAAAATTTTTCTGACCTATGTCTGAGATGGTTAAAATATGGCATTTATTTCTGCTGTTAATTTTAATTAAAAACAGTTGTGGCTTAGATAATTCTGTAATAAGTAATTCAAATCATTTTTTTATGTTATAATGGAGAATGTAGGTTCTACATAATTTTAAGATAAAAAGATGTGATAGAAATTTCAATTTGCTGTGGGCCAATTTAGTTTACTCTCCCAGACTCTTTCGAGCATTCATTCACTCTCCTCTGCTGTTAGAGATATTTTGATCAAGATGTCCTTAAAAAGCTCTGCTCCCTCCTTCATAAAGCTGAAGGTTTAATCTAGTGGATACATTGAGTGTTGATCATTTGTATTAGAACATATTGTTTGTAAATTAAGGCAAAGCCCTAAACCAAAACTAGAATATACAGCACACTTATAATTACACATAGTCTAATAATTCTTAAGCTCATTTTTTTCTAGCTCAGTTCTTTCTCTTTAGCTCTAGATCCATTGAAATAATCACTCCTTCGTATTCAACCAGGATAAATCACATGAACTTTAAAATAACTTGATTAAGGATTTACTTGTAATCTTTCCCTAAACTTATGCCTCCTCCTGGATTTTCTGTGCTTAATAAAGCCACCATTTAGCTAGTTCCCTACACCCAAATCCTTATCTTGTTCCAACCACAGACAAAAAATAAATAGGTGAACAAATTATTTAAAGTCAATTTCATTAGTCTTTGCAAACCTGTCCTCAACTTTTCATCATTATGGCTACTCAAAGGTGTCCTGGACCTCCTCGCCAATTAATAGGTCATCTAAAACAGTCTTCTAACTTGTCTGTCTGCTTCTTGTGAATTTCCTTTTGATTCTTTGCTGATATGGCCATCCAGAGCACACTTCTCCTTGAATTGTGCTACTTGTAGCAGAACCAGACAGAAATGCATCAAAGTATCATTATTTGATTTTCTGAGGAAAATTTCTTGTCCATGTTTTATATGACAAAGTGATTTTTTAAAGGAAAGACTGAACCTGCACTTAGTCATGAGAATACCAAATACCTACATGCATATTTATGTGAAATGTAAAGGATCTATTTTTATTTGTTAAAAATACCTGATGGCACATATTTCTTCAAAAAATAACTGGTGAGAGCTTCTAGTCAAGATGGAGGAATAGGTAAACATGACACTTGCTTCCTCCCATGATCACATCAAAATTACAACTACAGAACAATCATTGTTGAGGATTGCCTGACCTCTAGCTGAACAGAAGTCCTACAACTGGGAGCACACAGAAGAGGCCAACTCGAGTCTGCTAGGAGTGGGGAGACACAGTGGGGCTGGTGTGGCAGTTAAAAATCAAGAGGGATATCTCAGCTGTGGAGGTCACACTGGAGAAGTGAGGGGTCCCAGCCCCACACCAGGCTCCTCGGCACAAGGTTCCAGTGCTGAGAGGAAAAGTCCCCACAAAATCTGGCTGTGAAAACCAGCAGAGATTGTGGCTCAGATGGAGGGTGGCTGGAATTCCTCTTAAAGGGCCCCATACACAGACTTATGTGCTAATGGACTTACTCATTCTGAGCTCCAGTGCTGGGGTAGCTGCTTGAAAAGTGCCAGGGACTTACAGGGAGGAAATGAGTTGTCTGGCTTCAGGGCGAGAACTGGAGGAGCAGCTTTCTCCCAGACAGAAGTGAGGGCAGAATCCATTATTCTTTTGTTGAGCCCTCTCCACTTCCTGCCTGTGGGCACAGGGGTAGACATATCAGAGTCTCCAACAGCCAGGCAAACACTGATTGCCCTGCCCTGGTGATTTTCTGAGATCTGCCCACCCAACTTGCAGGCCCACTCAAGCCACTTCCAGTGACTTTTTCTTACAAATGGCCTGTCTTGGCTCATGCTGTGAACTTTCCTAAAATCCCTCAAAGGTTCACAAAACCCAAACAAGCAGCATCTGGCTACGGTGTGCCCCATACCTCTTGCTGAGCAGCCCCAAGCCTGGCGCTAGTGGCAGCAGGCCTCGGTTCATGGCTTGGCCTCTCAAGGCATATCCAAGCCCATTGTGGGTGATGGCCACCTGCAGATTGTTTGGTGGCTCATGCCAGGTGGCCCCAGGCAAGGCACAGGGTGTGGATGAACTTGAGCTGTGGTGGAATCTCTCACAGGAGGCCCTGGCCTGTATGTCTGTTGGCTGTCTTTGGTCTGAGTCAAGGTACCAGGGCCACATTTGAGGATGACATATCCATAAGGCAGACTGGGCAGGCACCAGAGCCCTGCTAAAGTGAATCCTGCTCCATAGGGACAGCCTCTGCACAATAACTCCTCCACTATAGTCACCAGCCAGTGCTTACCACCAATCAGCCTGCGCGTCAGTCCTTCCCACTGATGTGCAAACAGCAATCAAGGCTCAACTATAGGAGGACACACAAAACCCATACAAGGGACCAGCTCAGGTGACCAGGGAGACTGCATCACTGGGCCTCACAGGACACCTACTACATAAGGCCACTCTATTAAGACTATCAGCTGATTTTCAACAGAAACTTTGCAGGCCAGAAGGAATTGGCAGGAAATATTCAAAGTGATAAAAAGTAAGGATCTACAACCAAGATCAGTCTATCCAGCAAAGCTATCATTTAGAATCAAAGAACAGATAAAAAGATTTTCAGACAAGAAAAACCTGAAGGAGTTCATCACCACCAAACTGGTATTACAGGAAATATTGGAGAGATTTCTTTAAGGAAAATTAAAAAAAAAAAAAAAGGATAAAAATAAATAATAAAATAGCAATAACTACATATCTATCAATAATTACTTTAAATGTAAATGGATTAAATGCTCCAATCAAAAGATAGGGTCCCTGAATGGATAAGAAAACAAGACCCTTACATATGCTGCCTTATAAGAGACTCACTTCAGATCAAAAGACACACATAGACTGAAAGTAAAAGGATGGAAAAAAATATTTTATAAAAATGAAAACAAACAAAAAAGTTGGGGTATCATACTTACACCAGACAAGACAGACTTTAAAACAAAGGTTATAACAAGAGACAAAGAAGGAACTAGTTATTCCACTTCTGGGTGTTTCTCCAAAAAACCCAAAACATTACTTTGAAGGGATGTGTGAATCCATATGTTCATTGCAGCATTATTTACAGTAGCCAAGTTATGGAGGCTACCTAGGTGTCTATCAATGGAGATATTACACACACACACACACACACACACACACACACACACACATATATATTACTCAGCCATAAGAAGAGATGAAATACTACACACACACACACACACACACACACACACACATATTACTCAGCCATAAGAAGAGATGAAATACTGGCCTTTGCGACAACATGGATGGATCTCGAGATAATCATGCTAAGCGAAATAAGCCAGACTGAAAAAGTTGAAAATCATATGATATCACTTATATGTGGAATATAAAGCAAAAAGCAACAAATGAACAAGACAAACAGAGACTCGGGGACATGGACAATGGACTAGTGGTTACCAGAGGGTAGGGGGTGGAGGAGGAGGGGAGAGGTTAATGGGGTAAAGGAGGTCAAATATATGGTAGCTGAAGGAAACTGGACTTTGGGTGGTAATCACACAATAGAATATATAGTTGTCAAACTACAATGTACACCTGAAAATTATATAATTGTATTAACCAATGTTACCTCAATAAACTTAATTAAATAAAAAGAAACACAATTGGGGTATAACAACAAAAATTTCTCAGTCATATTACATTTTGAACATTAAAAGATAAAAGGATAATGATTATTAATTTTTAATTCCACTTAGTGTCCTAATTATATCTTTCATATTTGAAAACTATAATGTCTATACCAGTATTTACTACAAAGATTTTTTTATCTGTAGCTTTCCAGTGGTAAGAACTGGTCAGCCACATTAAATACAATAGAAGGATCAATTAGGATGAGGCAAACCATAGGCTTCTGACTATTGACATGGATCAATTTCAACCAAGTCATGAGAGCAGATTCCACATTAATGAGTGACTAGAACTGGAAAAGTGGTGACAATTAACACACATTACCATTTGACCCTGAAGGAAGAAGGGAGGTGAGTTGTAGTGGCTTATGATCACAGGCAAGTGATTGTAGCATCAGGAAAGGCTTGAATTGTGTCTGCAAGCCAAGGGGATGTTCCTTAGAAGCCATCTAAATCCAAATATGTAGAGAAAAAAAGAGCAGGAAAAAAAAAATCCATAAGGGAATCTAAAGAGGAAAATCAGGGTAGTTTAGAAGTATAATGAAAGAAATGTAAAAAGGCATTCTTATCCCTTGCATTGAGAACAGCAGAAAATCAGCTTGTGAAAATTAAATGAAGTCCAAAGTGAGAAATCACAAATGAAATACACACACATAAGCTTACATGTAATTAATCACAATCGCCTTACATATTCCTATTATTTTACATTTTTCAGTTGATCCTTATACTACCCCTTTGAAGTAGGCAGGGCAGAAATAATTAGTGTCCCTATAAATGCTGAGGAACTAAGCCTCAGAGGTGTTAGGGAATAGGTTTAAAGGACACAGAGGCAAGAGTAGAATAAAATCTACAGCTCAGGGAAAACTTTGGGACCAGCGCCATTTCACTACACTATACCCTCAACCTGCATGTCCCAACAGTGACATGCTGACACCAGAGAAAGTCACAGCTAGACTCTTGTCCTGCTCAGGCAAAGTAGGCAATGTTCTCTGCACAGTTTACAAAAGTCACTTTCATAATAAACAGTATTTCAGTGTTCTCTCTGGCCACATAAATGAATAAGGGGAGATAATGACACTCTCATTATTTTAGGAACATATTTGCATTTGTAATGATACGGCTCCTACCAGGCACCAAAACCACAGAGACAACTGTCTGAATTAATTATATTTGTTTGGCTGATTAAATAAAAATGCAAACATAAACTGCACATCAAACTACTTTAAGATTATTTAATCCCTCTCTTGAAAGGGAAATGGGCCTCTGAAGTTGTTCTTCTTTTAAACTCAAAAAATAGATCATTAAATCAAGCAGCTAAAACAGTTCTTTAAAAATTACCGTTCCCCCTCCCCCTCAAAAAGTTCTTGCATTTTCTCAAGTGTCTGAAATAAGCATATCAATCTACATAATATCAAGATTCATTTATTAATTTGCAGTTATTTCCTAGATTAGCCTGTTCAATTTTTATGAGCTAAGCCCCATGCCTCTATGGGAAGTCATGGCTTAAACAGTGTCCATTTAGCAGACAGCAACTTTGAAGTGGGGATAAGTGCAGCTAAAATCATCCCCCTGAAGTTTTCAGAGTGCACAATTAGCTTTGCAGATGTGCTCTGTCCACACCTACCCTTTAATGATCACTAAGTCCTTGTTAAATGAAGCAGTACCACTACTTTACTTCTTATGCACACCAGCTGCCAGCCCGCCTTCAGGTTTCTAACTTCTATAATGGAGTCCAAATGTGGCTGATACCTGTTCAATGCTTTGAACCCTTTTTGTAAGTTATGTCTCACTTAGTGAAGAATAATTCCGAGTGGGAGCAGTGGTCCAAAGCCTTGTCGTCTCTCATTTATAATATCTTCCACTTCCTCACTCCATCCTACTTTATTCTATAGTACAAATCAAATTTGTCTCCTCTGTGGTTAAATCTTTTCAAAGGCTCTTGTCACTTACAGGATGAAATCCAAACTTCTCAACATAGATCCAGTTCATCTTCCAACTTTATCTGTTATTTTCTTCTCATATCTAGCATTACAACAATATCTACATTATCTATCTATCATCTATCTATCTATCTATCTATCTATCTATCTATCTATCTATCTATCTATCAAATGTTATATTAAATTTCTATATCAGAGATATATTTCAATGCTGGTTCTTAAAATGTGTAATGGTCACTTTCTACTGGGCTTAAAACTATTAAACAGACTCTCTTCCAAGACTATGGTGGGTAGAGGAAGATGTGCAGTGATTCTGAATGTGTATGTATGTATGCATGTATGTGTGTATATGTTTTGGAGATATATTTGAATATTAATTGGCAAGAATTAAATTTTAAGTAACTTTTTTTTTGAGTAAAAAGGGAAGGCTCTAACTGGGTCCCGAAGGATGTATCATTTAACAAAGCAAAAATCACCAGTATCACCAGGAATATACCCTCTTCAGGCTAAAACAGATTTTAAGAGACTCTGCTGCAGAACTGCTTCTATGATAACAAGGGATAGGACGGGGTAGAAAACCAAGAAGTGCCAGTGCTACTATAATGAGTAGCAAGGTTGATAAAGCATTCGGAGGAGCTACTTGACTCACAGAAAACCATCGACATGTTAACAGAACGTGTGTCCCTAGGAGCAACATAGATGGTAGCCTAGTCATCATGTCTATATAATCCAAAGACATTTTTACCAAAAAAGTCAAGGAATGGAGGATCAAAAGGAGGGTAGTGATTCCAATAAAAAAAGTCATGCTTTTTTGCCCAGTTTCCATAGCTGAGCCATTTTGCATGTGTAACCCAATGAAAAAGGGGCCACATATATGAGAAGGATCCTGCATCAAGAGTCCATCATAACAATTCCAGTATTCCTTCCTCAAAGGAATCTGCTACCATTTACCTTGGTAATAATTATACACTAGGGAAAGGGGAAAACCTTAACGTCAAGGATTGTTGAACACGGGGTCCAAAATGACACTGATATTTGGGTATCTGAAGAACTGCCATGTCTCAACAGTTTGATTTGGGCCTATGGAGTCCTGGCCAAGGTCTGGTTACAGTGGGTCTAGTGGGTCTATATACCCACTTGACAGGCATTTCTCTGGTTCTTGAGGGTATATTAGAATATGCGGGGTGGGGTGAGAGATAGCATAGTGGGGAAGGTCAAGTAGAAGTCTCTAAAACTTCCCCCTTCCCAGTCAGGATTGAAGATCTGAAACAATATATTCTAGGGGCAGGAATAGAAATTAGAGCAACCCTCAAGAACCTAATAGAGGCAGGGGAGGTGGCTTCTATCATATTTCCATCCAATTCACCAGTCTGGCCACTTCAAATCTGTAAGAGATGATGACAGACTAACATAACTTGGTAGAGCAATAGTCAAAATTGCAACTGCCAGGCCAGGTGTCGTATATTTGCTAGAGTAGATCGACATGATTTCAGGTACATGGTTTATAGCTATTAATCTGGAAAATGTATTTTTTTCATCTCTATTAATTTGATCCGTTGCAGTTCAAATTTACTTAGACTAAACAGTACACGTTTATATCTTGAGATGCATTAACTGTCTCAACCTTTTTTATAATGAAATCCAAAAGGACCAGGATTAGCTAGACAGCCTGTAAAAAAATACACTGAACCAATATATTGATCATGTCATGCTAATCGGACCAGAGAGCAAGAAATAGATAGCACATCAGAGGCTTTAGTAAGACATGTACTGTCTAGTAGCAAGGCATAATCCCTATCAACACTATGATGATTCAAGGTCCTACTACATTATTAAGAAAATTATTAAGAAATGTCTAATGGTCTGGAGAATGTCCTGGACAGCCTCTTCAAAATTTTATTTATATATATATATATATATATATATATAATATCATCTTGCTTTTCTCATCATGAATTAAGAAAGCTCCTCAATGTTTAAAAGCCTCTTTAGGAACGGGAAAAAAAAAAGTCTCTTAAGGTTCTGGAAGTAGCTTATTGAATACCTGGAAAACCCACTTCACACCACATTCAAACCACATACTGGATGACAGAGAAGGCTAATAGATTTTAATTAGATCTAGAGCTGGAAAAAGTTCTTTATCAGGTCAAAGTTACGACTCTGCACCTTAGACTCTTTCTTCTGTCAGGCCTCATATTATTAAAGATATCAGTGGTGGCCTAAGATGCTACAAGGAGCTGAAACAGACCGATTGAAATAATCACTGTTCAGACTCCTAGGATTCTGGAGCAAATCCATGTCATCTGCAGTGCAAAAGTACCTACATTTTGAAAATCGGATCTAGGTATTCTACTGGGCTCTGATAGAGACAGAACTCCTGACCATAGGACACCAAGTTACCATAAAAGTAGAAGTGCCCATCACTAGCTGAGTACTGTTAGATCCACCAAATAATGTAGTCTGGCTGGTCCAGTAGCAAGTCATCATAAGATGGAAGCAGTATATCAGAGATCAAGTCCTAGCGGGACTGGAAGGCACAACTGAGCTATACATGCGGGGGGCTAGGCCCTCTCCTCCATGATACATCCTCCATTATTGCAACAGTTACCTCAATCCACACCTACGGCCATGTGGGATACGCCCCATGAACAACTGATGGATGCACACTTAGTATGTAGGTACAAGCCAAAAATGGATGACTACTGCCGTATCGTCCCAGGGAAACCTAGCAAGAGAGTGGTGAGGGGAAGTCTTCCCTAGGGCTAGAAATTTGTTGGGGGGCACTGTTCGTTCATTTTGTGTGAATTGAGAAGTAGTCTGAGATTAGAATACATACAGACTCATAGGAAGTGGTGAATGACTTGGCATAGTGCTTACAGGCTTGGAAGGAAAAAAATTGAAAGGGAAAGGATGGGAGAATAAGTGCAGAGGGATGGATATGGACATATGTAAGTGAGCATGAAGTGAGAAATTATTATATGTTATTATCATCTACAAAGCATCCATTATAGAAGTGACGTAGTTTACATTATGGTTTGCTGTTGGTGTTGTATATTCATTCTACGGGTTTTGGACAAATGTGTAATACTATGTATCCATCATTATGATCCCATACAGAGTATTTTTACTGCCCTAAAAATCCTCTGTGCTCTACCTATTTATTCTTCTACTCTGCCTCCTCAATCCCAGGCTCTGCAACCTTTTTACTATCTCTACAGTTTTGCCTTTTCCAATAATGTCAGTGTTAGAATTATGCAGTATGCAGCCTCTTTCGATTGGCTTGTTTCAGTTAGTAATATGCATTTAAGTTTTCTCCATGTCTTTGCATTATTTGATAGCTCATATCTTTTTAGCACTGGATAATATTCCACTGTATGGATGTACTGGAGTTTTTTTTTTTCCTCTCTTTATTTTATTAAATGTATTGGAGTAACATTGGTTAATAAAATTATATAGGTTTCAAGTGCACAATTCAATAATACATCATCCATATATTACCTTGTGCGTTCACCACCAGTCAAATCCCTTTCTGTCACCATATTTTGATCTTCTTTACCTTTTTCTACATTCCCCCAACCCCTCTTTCCCTCTGGTAACCACCATACTGTTGTCTGTGTCTATGAGTTTTTGTTCATTTATCTTATTTGTTAATTGCTTTCAGTTTTATATTCCACTTATGGAAATTATATGGTTCTTGAATTTTTCCATTTGACTTACTTTACTTAGCATTATATTCTCAAGATCCATCCATGTTGTTGCACGTGGCAGTATTTCGTCTCTTCTTATGGCTGAGTAGTATTCCATTGTATATATGTACCACAGCTTCTTTATCCAATCATCTACCAATGGACACTGGTTGTTTCCATGTCTTGACCACCACAAGTAATGCTGCAATGAACACAGGGGTGCATATATCTTTATTAATGGATGTTTTCAACCTTCTCGGGTAGGTACACAGACAAGGGATCACTGGATCATATGGTAACTCTATTCTTAATTTTTTAAGGACCCTCCATATTGTTTTCCGTAGTGGCTGTACCAATTTACATTCCCACCAGCAGTGTATGAGGGTTCCTTCTTCTCCACAACTCCAACACTTATTACTTTTCTTGCTGATAATAGCTTCTCATTCTAACAAATGTGAGGTGGTATCTGTGGTTTCGATTTGCATTTTCCTAATAGCTAATAAAATTAAGCATCTTTTCATATATCTGTTAGCCATTTGTATGTCTTCTTGGTAGAAATGTCTGTTCAGATTTTAATTGGATTGCTTGTTTTTTTGTTGTTGAGTTGTATGAGTTCTTTGCATATTTTGGATATTAGGTCCTTATCAAAGGCATTCTTTGCAAATATCTTCTCATTTTCAGTTGGTTACCTTTTTTGTCTTATTGATGGTTTTGCTGTGCAGAAAGTTTTTAGTTTGATATAGTTTTAAATTCCCTTCTTGATAACACCTATGTTCCTGTCATGTCTCATTCTGATGCTTGCTCTGTCTCTTCAAATTGTGTTATTTGCTGTTTGGTATGTCATGTAATTTTTTCATGATAGCTGGACATGATGTACCAGGTAAAAGAAACTGCTGTGAATAGCCCCTTAGTAACCCTGTAGAGAGGTGTGAGAGGAGGGGCGTGGTCTATAATCCTACAATTAGGTCTGTTAGTGAGACTATGCCTCTGGATTTTGAACTTTGCAAATGTTTCTAAGTTTGTTTGTTTGTTTTTTCTCTCCCTCTTAGAAGAAACAGATAGCTAGACAGAGTGGGCTGGAGTTGGATAATTACTTCCCCTCTGCCAGGTCAGTTAGGGTCTGATAATACCATGGCTGGTTAGGCTCTGGTAAACTAGTTTTCCTCCAACACATTTCAAAATGGTTCCTTTTCCTTTGGTTGCTGCTGGAAGCTCAAGGGGATTTTTCTCTGACATTTTCTGGGAGAATCTGGCAGGGCTCCAAGAGGTAAAACTCACAGTAGAGGACTCTTATATGACTGGGTGCCCCTGCAGCTTTCACCTCTCAGACTTGTCTGAGCCTCCAGCAATTTGTCAATCGTAGTTCAGGTTTTCCTACCCAGACTCCGCTTCCTGCAGCAGTTCCCGCTCTTGAGCCTCTGCTCCAGTACGATGAGACTCCCTGTAGTTGCCTCTCTCCAATCTTAGGGTCAGTAGTTTGCCCTGTGTCCTCTCTATGGATCCAAAAAGAGTTGTCGCGTTTTCAGTCTATTCAGTTTTTACTTGTTAGGACCAGGTGGTGACATCCAAGGTCTTCACGTGCAGAAATGAAGTCTCTCTTATATTGTGAATGGGGCAACAATTCATTTTGACACATATTTTGGGCATGAGTTTACCTTTCCTGCTTTAAGGGCCTCAGCCAGTGCCACTAACTGATGTCTGCGTAGAGGATCTGATCCAGGGATGCAGACTCCCACACATCATTGTGTCAGACCTAGGTATCCACTTTACAGAAAAGGAGGCAAGAGAGCAAGCATATGACTATGAGATCCACTGGCCATTTCTCATACTCCATAGGCTGAAGTTGCTGAACCGATAGTCATGAAATGGTCTATGAAAGGCTCAGCTCAAAAGTCAGCTCAGTGGTGACACTATTATAGGATTTTCCAGGTTTCAGAGTATACTTTAAATCTATGACCTTAATCAGTTATCAATTATCGGCATGCTCCCTCCCCAGTAGCAAGAATGCACAAATCTGGGGACTGCGATGTAAAAGCAGGAGTGGCCCGATTTACTATCAATTTCCAGCGGCCCTCTTGGGAATTTGTATGTCTCATCTCCACAACCCTGGGCTCAGTAGTTTTAGATGTTCTTATTCTCAAAATGAGAATGTTTCTGCCATAAGAGTCTTGATGGACTACAAGCTATCTGGACACTTCGGGGTCCTTCTGTCAAGGAACCAGCAGGAGTAACTGACCCTGAGCATTGGGAGGAAGTAGGGACTGCTGTTACACAATGAGAACAGGGAGTAATGTGTTTACACCCAGCTCCCTCCCTTAACAAAGTATGATGGTAAGTAGACAAGTGCAGCAAAACCAGTCAGAGAAGGGCACAGACCCTTCAGCTTAACAGTACGTGATCTACCAGGACTTATGGAGGTAATAGCTGAGGGTAAGAGAAATATAAAATAGATTATGGAGGAGAAAGACAAAAAACACTTGTGGTCTTGTGATGAGCCAAAGCAGGACAGCAGTTCAACTAGTCACTCTTTTTTTCTAAACTTCCCAGGGAAGAGTGGACCATCAGAATCCTAAATGAGTTCCTCCCAGAACTAGATTCTCTCAGAGTGGATCTTAGTGGCACAAGGGTGAACCCTGGTGCACCTCCTAGTCCTCCCTTCAGGCAGAAGGATGCGTCATCCCCATTTCTGAAGGTGCTGTTGGCAGGCAGACCTCAGGCTGGCCCCTTTTGTGCATTATCTCCACTGAAGTGAGTTCATGTTCACATCCTCTCCTAGAACAGCCCATATCCAATGACCGATCCAATAGGAGTGGACAAACATGATTCTCCTGCCCCAACTTGGGATAGCATTGAATAGTCATCTAAATTTCAATGCTTCTCATGAATTGTCTGAAACTTCCAGTGAGACTGTATCACAGCATAAAGTCTACTTTTGCATAACCCTACGTCTTTTCCTTCCCCTCCATAGATTTTGATCCTAAGAGCACTTCCTCATTAACTTCCTATATGGCAATCTCTGCCTTAGGGTTTTTTTTTTTTTTTTTCTGGGGAACCCAATCCATGACAGTCTCCTGATTGTTCTTCTTGCCACCTTACCCTTTCCTTGGCCCTGATGCATGGTATTAACTGTGGCAATAGTATATTATTACTTAAAAATAAGTTATGTTGATTATTAAATACTTAAAATTTACTCAAAACTTTCTGATTCATTTTAAATGTGTCTTAGCTCCTTACAAGGTTCAGAAGC
>NW_011888810.1:9981744-10001067 GCF_000151845.1 Pteropus vampyrus
CCACTTTACAGAAAAGGAGGCAAGAGAGCAAGCATATGACTATGAGATCCACTGGCCATTTCTCATACTCCATAGGCTGAAGTTGCTGAACCGATAGTCATGAAATGGTCTATGAAAGGCTCAGCTCAAAAGTCAGCTCAGTGGTGACACTATTATAGGATTTTCCAGGTTTCAGAGTATACTTTAAATCTATGACCTTAATCAGTTATCAATTATCGGCATGCTTCCTCCCCAGTAGCAAGAATGCACAAATCTGGGGACTGCGATGTAAAAGCAGGAGTGGCCCCATTTACTATCAATTTCCAGTGGCCCTCTTGGGAATTTGTATGTCTCATCTCCACAACCTTGGGCTCAGTAGTTTTAGATGTTCTTATTCTCAAAATGAGAATGTTTCTGCCATAAGAGTCTTGATGGACTACAAGCTATCTGGACACTTCGGGGTCCTTCTGTCAAGGAACCAGCAGGAGTAACTGACCCTGAGCATTGGGAGGAAGTAGGGACTGCTGTTACACAATGAGAACAGGGAGTAATGTGTTTACACCCAGCTCCCTCCCTTAACAAAGTATGATGGTAAGTAGACAAGTGCAGCAAAACCAGTCAGAGAAGGGCACAGACCCTTCAGCTTAACAGTACGTGATCTACCAGGACTTATGGAGGTAATAGCTGAGGGTAAGAGAAATATAAAATAGATTATGGAGGAGAAAGACAAAAAAACACTTGTGGTCTTGTGATGAGCCACAGCAGGACAGAAGTTCACCTAGTCACTCTTTTTTTCTAAACTTCCCAGGGAAGAGTGGACCATCAGAATCCTAAATGAGTTCCTCCCAGAACTAGATTTTCTCAGAGTGGATCTAAGTGGCACAAGGGTGAACCCTGGTGCACCCCCTAGTCCTTCCTTCAGGCAGAAGGATGCGTCATCCCCATTTCTGAAGGTGCTGTTGGCAGGCAGTCCTCAGGCTGGCCCCTTTTGTGCATTATCTCCACTGAAGTGAGTTCATGTTCACATACTCTCCTGGAACAGCCCATATCCAATGACGGATCCAGTAGGGGTGGACAAACATTATTCTCATGCCCCAACTTGGGATAGCATTGAATAGTCATCTAAATTTCAATGCTTCTCATGGATTGTCTGAAACTTCCAGTGAGACTGTATCACAGCATAAAGTCTACTTTTGCATAACTCTACATCTTTTCCTTCCCCTCCATAGATTTTGATCCTAAGAGCACTTCCTCATTAACTTCCTATATGGTAGTCTCTGCCTTAGGGTTTTTGTTTTTGTTTTTTCCTGGGGAACCCAATCCACGACACTCTCCTGATTGTTCTTCTTGCCACCTTGCCCTTTCCTTGGCCCTGATGCATGGTATTAACTGTGGCAATAGTATATTATTACTTAAAATAAGTTATGTTGATTATTAAATACTTAAAATTTACTCAAAACTTTCTGATTCATTTTAAATGTGTCTTAGCTCCTTACAAGGTTCAGAAGCAATGGTCTCTTTTTAGGCTCTCTGACCTCATATCACATCCATCCACTGACTTGGTCACTAAACATATGTGACATACACTGATCTCCTTCCAGTTCCAATGACAGGCTACACTCTTTTTTCACTGTAGTAACTTTTCACACTTTCATTCTTTGCTTGTAGTGATATTACTTCATGTCCAGCTTGATCTCACCATTTATGTGCCAGTTCAAATTTTGTTTCCATCACAGTCAACCCATCTAAACTAGATGTCCTGGAAATTCTATGTTAGTCCCCTATTTCTTTCATTCACAGCAAATTTCATAGTCTGTGAGTATTTCTTCTTATTTATTTATTATCATCTGTTTCTCACACCATACTGTAAGCTCCATGACACAGCAGAAGTTATATTTGAAGTGACTGTATGTATATTCACATGGAATCTCAGCATGTGGTTCTTTTTAAAAAAGTATTAGAAATTCATGTGTAAGATTGGCATAGGATATAGTTTTATCCATCCCTGCTCTCAGCAGGATTTTTCTTTGCCCGTATAGCCTTTCTTAACTAATTCCTATCAAATGGCCATGAAAATGTGGCCCGTATTAGGATCTGGGTTAATCCTTTGTATAAACCATGTGAGTGGACACATTCTCTCCACTTATATTGTCATTATTACAATTGCCAACACCATACCATACCATGCATGTTTTCTATGCACACGACAAATGGGATCTGAGGATATGGCTCTCTAGTTGCGACAAGTCCATCAGGACTGAAATATTATCTTTGGGTTGATAATATGATTGCTCTAGACCTAGAAGGCTACCACTCAGTGCATAGTCTATTTGCTAATACAAATGGCTGCTGGTCATTGCAACATTATTTGACATTGAAGTACAGAAGACATAGATGGTGAGTTAATATTGTCAAGGAACATAGGGTTAAAAAAGAAAATGCATATTTTTTCTGTTTCTGTGTTTCTACAACACCTCTCCACAAACATCTCTCAAACATTTTCAGATAAAAACCTAAGTTACATCCTGATAATAAACACTTTCTAGGACAAAGAGTAGAACAGTAGCATCCTCTTAGGTTTATAAAGCTAGAACCAATTGTGTGTGTGTGTTGTGCACACACTAAGTACTTGAAATAAACCTTACAGTCTGTTTTGGCATACCACCATGGGGCATAGAATAGGATCAAGAAATGGTGCAGAACCCTGGGCTTGAGATGAGATGGGCAGATTAAATCTGAACAACTAGAACAGGTGTTCCCACTGATGCATAACTGATGGAAGAGACAGAAGAGGAAATAAAAAAAAGTGTAATAAGAACTCTTGTGCAATTAGAACACAAAAAAAAGTTTCTATAATTAAAAAAATTGAGTAGAATTTAAGCTCTACGATAGATGTGTAAATGTTCTAAGGACAAAGAGCAGGCTGTCACATTATGTTTATAAGCCAAGTTCTCGACACATTACCTGACACGTAGGAAATGCTCAATAAATGAACTGAACAAAAATGATTTCTGGAGTAGGACAAGCAAGTAAGCAGCCCTCAACCCAGAGAGGTGCTGAATAGGGCCTATTTCTATTGCACCTGAAAAGAATCAGGCATATGGCTTTGAACAGCTTACTTTACAATGACTCCTTCTTTTATAAGATACTTGGCCTTTTGTGAGTGGAGCTACAGCTGTCTCTGAAAATGGCAACATCTGATCCTAAGGCCTAGAATATAAAGCTCTTGAAAATGTCATTCATTTAAGGTTGCCTGCTGATGCTAAGAGCTTGGAAAAAAATTAGTGGGCCGATCTAGTGAAGAAAAAAAACAACAACAGCCAAACAACTATTTTTATGAATACGAAGAATAAGAATGCATGCTTTACGGCTGAGACCTTTTTCTTGGTAGATTGTGAAATAGGTTTATATGTGGTCAGCTGAAGAACAATAGAAATGATAGAACTGTATATTTCTTTCTAAAAAAAATGTGACCGGGGAATGCATGATAGATGACTGTTGTATGGCTCTAACAAATTATAGGAGTAGAAAAATTAAAGGTTTCATTAGAGGTGACTTCATGGACATATGATTAGGGTGACAGTCCCTTATCAGACAATCTAGGTTCAAATCCCCAAACCATTCCTTTTTAATTACGTGATTTCATCTGTAAAACAGAGATTACAATGGCATCTACCTAGCTGAGTTGCTTGGTGAATTAATAATGTATATAAAGCCTAGGTATATAGTAAATAATAAATATCCCCACTAAGTAAAAATTTGTTTTGCTAATTGGTACCTTGAAGCCCATTAATTAGGACATTTATGAAGCATGTCATATGCTTCAGGTATTGTGTGCCTGAGGGGAAAAAAAATCAGAGTTTGGTCTGTGCTTTGGTTATAGTGATAGAGTTTTGGAGTCAAGCATGATTACAAAGACTTATGTCACAGATATTTGCTCTAAATGAAAGAAAGGGCAAATAGTAAGGGAGATTCAACGGTAACCGTTTAATCCTGCCTAGATTGCTCAGAAAGAACTTTCTGGGGCAAAAGGAATATGATCTGTGGCTTGACGTATGAGTAGGAGTTTGCTCCATTATAATGATGGGGAGGAAATTCTGGCCATGGAGAAAAGCATGGGTTCGAGAATGTATGGCATATTATGGCAACTGTAAGTAACAGGGCAGGGAGGTTGAATGGTGTAAGTGAGGATGGGCCAGAGAGGTCTGCAGAATCTTCTACATTAGGTCCCTACAATCTGAGGTCCTTATTCTTTATTCTATAGGGAGACTACAGAGAGATCTTTTTTTTTTTTTTGGTAGGGGGACATATTTTATTTATTTTTATTTTTTAACTTTTCATACTGAAATGATCTCAGACTTCCAAAAAAGTTGCAGAATTAGTACAAAGATTTTCTAGATATCATTTGCCTGTTTTCCCCAAATGTTAACATTTTGTATGCCCATAGCCAAATATTAAGAAAGGAAATTAAGAGTGAACAACATTTGGAGTGTCTTGGTTTAGCATATTTTAGCTCTGTGACTCAACTAACATATTTGAGTCTCAGTGCCTTTATAACTTGGGAATAATAACTGCTTTGGATACGAGGCATAGAATTTAAATTATACATTCTTGGGAAACAAATATAATACATTTTCTGGAATAAGAAAGCTTGCAAACAATTGTTGAATAAGTGTTATGCTTTAAAGAAATGATTATTTCTGTGATTGATTAATTAGTTATAGTGAAGATGTCTCCTTAATGCCTTAATGGTAAATGTGCAAATAAACATGTCTGACTCACAGGAAGACAGAACTTGCTTCGTGTCAACATAAAAGTAGACAGGACTTTCTAAAAGAGATCTGGACCATCCAACCAGCTCACTGGGGATATTAGATTAAGGTTTCACAGGCATAATTCTTTTTGTAGGAACTGTTGGCTAATATTTTGTAAGTACAAATTCTAATTCATATTTTTTTTTATACAGAGAAGGTATGATAGGAACCTTCTGACATGGCTCCCCGTAATGCCCAACTCCTGACTTTCATTTTGTGTAATCCTTTCCCACCCCTCAAGTATTTGCTGGATCTGACAAGTGGTTTCAATCAAATAGAATAAGACAAAAGTAATGAGCTGGCTCTCCTGTGAATAGGTTAAAAAAGACAGTTCTGTTTTGCTAGAACTCTGGCTCTTCTTGCATATTTGTTCTGATGGAACAAGCTGCTATATTGTGAGCTGAACAATGAAGTGGCCCCCATGGTAAGGAACTGAAGAAGGCCTCTGATTAACAGATTGTAAAAAATTGAGACCCTCAGACCAACAATCCACAAAGGCACTACTCCTGTCAATGGCCACTTGGTTGGCTTGGGAGATCCTTTCCCAGTTGAGCCTTCAGCTGAAACATGGATTACATCACTATGCAAGACTGACTGACACAAAGGACTGGGCCAAACTGTGCCTGGATTTCTGACCCACAGAAACTCTGATAAAATAAACGGCATTTTAGGTCACTTAATCCTGAGGCAATTTGTTATAAAGCAATAGATATCTAATAAGTGGTAAACCAGCTATATAAAGTTCTTGTGATTACACAGCTGCTATATTAATGGAGGGGGACCGTATGAGAATGTAGAAAAGCTTTCCAGGCAGAGAGACCAGTACAGGTATTTATGACTACCGATGAGGAAACTGATCCTCAGAAAGAAAAAGTGATTTGAACAGAGCAGAGTGGGGTAAAACTGGCATTTAAATGCAGATTTAATAACTTTATATTCTCTTCTTTCTCTAGTAATTACATAGAAGAAATAAATTAACAATAATAAATTCATAAACAGACACACCCAAAGCTGGAATAAGGAATTGTTTAAAGAGCAAATTCAAAATTACGTACCTGGAAAGGAAAAGTGAAGGAAACTCAAGGCAAAACATGATGTCGAATAGAAGAAAGAGAAGAAGGAAAAACCAAATATAGAAAGTGAGAAGGGATGAGTAACTTCAGTTGGGGTGAAGTCAGAAGTAGTGCTAGACCTTCTCACAGGGGTCTAGCACATTTTTATCCCTGTACAGAAAAGTTTCATGTGCATGTGTGCGTTCATGTACTGCGAGAGAGAGAGAGAGAGAGAACAAGAATCTTCCTTTCCTTTTCTTCCCCCTCTTTTCTTTTTCTTTTTCTTTTTACAGGTCTTGTGATGGTGAATTTTTTGTGTGTGTCAGTTTGACTGGACTAAGGGACAGCCAGATAACTGGTAAAACATTATTTTAGGGTACGTGTTGTGAGGGTGTTTCTGGAAGAGATTCGCATTTGATTCAGGAGACTAAGTAACAATATCCACCTTCATCAGTGTGGCTGGTCCCAAATGGATCACAAAGGGCAAATTCTTTCTCTCCTATTGAGCTCAGAAGACCATGTTCTCCTATTCTCAGATGATGAGGCTCCTGGTTTTCAGGTCTCAGGGCTTGGTTTCCAGGTCTTTGGACTCAGACTGAACTATACCACCAGCTTTCCTGGTTCTCCGGCTTGCATATGGTAGATTGTGGGGCTCTATAACAGTACATATATATACATAGAGAGAGAATGTCTATTTTCCAGGAAATATCTCCTACTGGTTTTGTTTCTCTGGAGAACCTAGACCAATACAGGTATTGTTTACATAATGCTCATGTTGTCTGTGGCCTCATAACACCTACAACCGAGGATAAGAGACGAAGTGATATATACACTGACATTAAAGTTTGGTAACTTTGAAAGGCTATTATGCTTCTAGCCATTAGAATCTTAGTCTAATTGGCAACTTGCATGCAGGACTAGTCACTAAAACCAGAAAACAGAACTCACAGTGCGAGGCCGAGGAGGAGGGAGCAGAGAACTTCCCTGTCTCTTCTCCCCGCAAAGGGGCTCCAAACGGCAGTCGTCAGTGACTGATCTGCCTCTGGATCAAATTCTTTGATGATTTCTCAAAACCAAAAGATTTAATTTAATTTGTTTGTATAGTGAAATACTTTCCAGGATGTCCTGACCTCTTTGGCAAACTACAGAGATTCTGACATTTTGAAGATGAGCTTCATTTTCCACTTGGCACAATATGATTTAGGGAGTAGTTATTTAGTATTATCCAAGCTGCCTAGAATCTGAAAGGTTGTGTGGGATCACATGTTCCCTCCCAGCCTGTGTTCTTGCAGACACATACCCGTCTTTATCCTACTTGCACAGCTGGAACCACTTAAAAAAAAAAAAAAAGGAACATAGCATATTCTATTATCACGGACCATGGCACACTATTTTCTGGGAGAATGCCTAAGATACCTGGAGTCTGAGCTTGATATGTTCCCCATTTGAGCCTTGCATTTAATAGACAGGCTATTTGTCCTTTTGAAGAGAGAGGACAGTTCCTTTTCCTAATCCATATTTGTAACTTTTGCTTTATCTCTTTAGGGGAGAAATTTTTTTCTCTTTCCATCTGTTCTATCAACCAATCACCAAAGACATTTGGGATGACTGACTTGCCCTGAGATGAAAGCTATGAACCAATTCAAAATTAATCCAGAAATTCTCACCTTATAAGAGGAGTGTCCATAGTGGGGTTTTACTTTTTTTTCTTTTTTTTTTTTTCAAGATACATTTGGGACTCAGATGCCCAAATTTCCAGATGCCCTTTTACAACCTGAAGTTGCAACATGAAACATTTGCGTTTATAACAAATACCTTTTTCTTGAAGATAAAGTGATCTTTTTTTCTAGGGAATTGTTTTCATCCACCTTTGTTTGCTCAGGAAGGGTCCAGATTTCCAAAGTCCACCAGAGACAGTGGTAATAGAAATTCAATATTTCAAAATTCATTTTGAAAATTAATGGATCTGAAGAACTAGATACTTTAAACAGAATTTGATTTATTTGATAGTTGTTCCTAGTATTTGAATAAAGTTTCAAAACACTTTTAAAATTATTGAATTAGCACATTAGGTGAGCTGATTCTTTTCAGCAGCTTTTAAATAACAATAAAAGAAAATCTTAATATCTTATGGTCTGAGGCTTTGAAAAATGCTTACATTTTATTATTGTATTATCCACTCTCCTTTACATTTATGAATATTCTAGGAGAAAGAGGGCAGAAGTTGGACTTTAAAAAAACTGATCTCTATTTACATTCAATTTGAATAAGCTTCTATTTAAACAAAGAAAGTAGGTTTCCAATTTTAAAACACTAATGAATAAGAAAAATGAAGATAATGCTATGTTTATTCTATTTGGTGCTAATGTGGAATGCTATTGGAGGTGTTTCTTTGTCATTTTAATTCCAAGAGGCTTTTTTTTTTAAAACGGTCTCTGCCACCTGTATTCTGTTTGTGATATAATCATTCAATGTCTACAAACAAGTGATAACATTATTATGCATTTCTGTCCCCTTTCATTCTGTACAAGAGTGACAAATATCTCTTTTATTAGATCCAATAGCTCAGGCTGGGCACCAGTGGGCTCATTACCATTCCATTAATAAGCGGAGGCCTCCTGAGAGTCCACCTTTTTCCAGCCCCTGTCTTTTATATTTCCCACTGGATTTTCCAACAAAAGCCTTGCTGTTTGGTATCACTTTCATTTTACCATTCTCTTTTAAAAAGAAACAATGGAAACAAAGTTCTGAGATTAGACTGGTGATACTGAAATGATTCTGACAGCCAGCAACAAAGCTGCCAACCTCAAACGGGATGCTTACATTATTTATGAACATTAAATGTCACCAATTTCCCCTCCATCAGATAATTTTAGGAGACAGACACGTTTCCGTCGGGAGAGAGGGGGTATTGAACATGTGCAGCCTCCTCTCCCCATCCCCTTCCCACATCAGCCTTTCCATATATCTCCCGGGCTCTGTGTCAAATTCTCCTCCCTGGGAAGAAAACAGGTGCACCTGATCATGTTTCAAGTTTCACTACAAATCTCAGATAAGTCGCTTGATAGGGATGTCAAATGTGTTCTAAATCAAATGAGACCCTCTGCGATGTAAAATCATTAGAAAGTCAACTGAATTTTTAAAAATTCCGTTTCCCATGCCCCCTTTAGAAGTCAATTATCAGAGGGAAATTAGCAGGAGTTGAGATGAAAGGACAATATCCCTCTGGCTCCTGGATCTATTTATTGCTTTGGTGGCTGGAAAGGAGGGACTTGAATAATGAGGGGAATAAACACAATTCATGTCACTGGAAGTATCACCGTGAAAAGGAGATTGGATCCAGCTCAGCTATTCAAGACTATTTAACTAACATGTACCATGGAGTCTGAGTCTCTTCAAATCTCCAGTTGCTAAGTAGTGATGTAAAGATTCATTTCATATCAGGCTGGCTTTTATACTTTCATCCATCCAAGTTTAGCAGTGAGGCATGATTAAAAAACAAATGTCCTATAATAGGTGCCTTTGGGGGAACTTTTTGCATTTGGTGTTCTGTCCTTAGCATTTGAAAGGAACTCTAGAGTTCTTGTGGTTTGACCTTCTGAGTATATAGATCAGGTGTCTGAGGACCCAAAGGTTTTCTTAAGGTTGATGCTTTCACACTTCTGGAGAGCAGAAATGGGCCTATCAATAAAGCCTGTCTCTGGTTTCACACTCTTTCAATTCAACTAAAACTTAAAACAGCAACAGTTTACTCCTTCACTTCCTGCACAGGAAGAGAACCCTGTTTCTACCATCACTGAGAAGCATACACATGTTCCGAAGATATTCATCAAATGCAAGATGTCACAATAGGTCTAGCTTATAAAAATGAGCAGGTCACTAAAAGCTGACTTCTGGCAGAGGAGCTAGAGGAGCTTTAGTCAGCTAGAAAAGAATTGGGGTAGTGGTAGAGATAAAATTAGATTTGATATGGATGGTGCAAAACATATATTTATTATTGCTGTATCCCCGTTACTCTGCCCATCGGGTCATACAGAGTTCGTTTCATTTCAGATTACCTGCTGGGCACTAGTTTTTATTTTCCCTTCTTAAATTTTGTGTTTTGTTTTGTATTAGTCAGGGTTCCCCAATAGGAGTAGATATATAAACACATATATATGAAATTGGCTCAAGTCATTATGAATGCTGAGAAGTCCCATGATCTCGTGTTTGCAAGCTAGACGCCCTAGACAACTGGTGGTGTAATTCCAGTCTGAGTGGGAAGGCATGAGAAGCAGGGGAGCTAACAGTGTAAACAGCAGTCCAAGGGCAGGAGACCCACGTCCCAGCTCCAGCAGGCAGGCAAGAAATATACAAATCCTCCATTCCTCTGTTTTTTGTTCTTTTCTGTCCTCAATGGATTGAATGATGACAATGCACATTAGGGAGGGCAATATACTTTACTGAGTCCACCAATTAAAATGCAATCTCATGCATCTTCACAGACACATGCAGAAATAATGTTTAATCTGGGTACCCTGTGGCCAGTCAAATTTACACATAGAATTAACCATCACAACTTTTTACCCTAATCCTAAAACCTCCTCTTTGTCCCAGGCTGCATCCCAGGAAGGCAGTCCTCACAGATCCTTCAGCTTATGTGACTGGAGAAATCATTGAAGGCCTTTTGAATTCTTCAGGGTAAGATATATACAAGAACAGTCATCAGCCTACATTGTGTAAGGGTTGTGACAACAATATTGTTATCATAGTCATCATTAATATAGCTAATGTTTACTGAGGAAAATGATCTAAGCACTTTAGAAAATAAATTATCTATAGCAAAAGGAAATCAAGAAAAATCACTAACACATGGAAATTAAACAAAACAGTCTTGAACAACAGTTGAGTCAAAAAATACATCAAAAGGAGAACTAGAAAATATCTTGAGGCGATATACCAAAACTTATGGGTTACAGCAAAAGCAGTACTAAGAAGGAAGTTTATAGTTACGAATGCCTATGTTAAAAAAGAAAGATCTCAAGTAAACGACCTAACTTTATACCCCAAGAAACTCAAAAAACATACTAAGACCAAAGTTAACAGAAGGAAGAAAATAATAAGATTAGAGCAGAAATAAATAAGAATATAAAAACAAGAGAAGTCAGAAAAACAAAGAACTGGTTGTTGGAAAAGATAAACGAAATCTACAAACCCTTAGCTAAGCTACCTTGCAAAAAGAAAGAAGATTCAAATAAATAAAATCAGAAATTACAGAGAAGACATTATAACTAATATCACAGAAATAAAAATATCATAATAGACTATTATGAATAATTAAAAACTGGGCAACTTAGAAGAAATGTATAAATTTCTAGAAACATACAACCTACCAATATTAATCAAGAAGAAACAGAAAACCTGAATAGACCAATAACAAATAAGGAGCTTTAATCAGTAATCGAAAACCTCCCAATGAAAAGGGCCCAGGACCAGATGGCTTCACAGATGAATCCTACCAAATGTTCAAAGAAGAATTAATACCAACCCATCTTAAGTTCTTCCCCAAAATAAATAACTAGTTTTATGAAGTCAGCATTACCCTGATACCAAGGTCAGACAAAGACACTACAAGAAAACTACAGGGCAGTATCCCTGATAAACACGGATGCAAAAATCCTTAACATAATACAGCAAAACAAATTCAATAGCGCTTTAAAAAGATCATACACCATAATTAAGTGAGATTTATCACTGGGATGCAAGGATGGTTAAATATACAAATTAATCAATGCGATGATATACCATATTAACAGAATAAAGGATAAAAATTACATGATCATTTCACTAAATGCAGAAAACTTAACCACAGTCAACACTCTTTCATGATAAAAACTTTCAACAAATCAGGTGTGGGAGGAACTTACTTCAACACAATAAAGACTATATGTGAAAAGCCCACAGCTAACATCATACTTAACAATGAAAAATTGAATGCTTTATTCTAAGATCCAGAACAAGGCAAGGATGCCTTTTCTCATCTTCAAGTCATAGTACCTAAATGATCCCATTTAATCCTCATAAAACTCTTTGATGTAGGTAATTACTATTTTTATTTTTACAAATAAGTAAAGGAAACATAGGTAATTTAAATTTGTTTCTTCAGTGTGTGTGTGTATATATATATATATATATATATATATATATCTGGTACATAATAGAGTTAGATTTAATCTCAGGAAATTCTATCTCACACATACAACTTATCTTCTTATCATATGAGATAATACTTTTTCAAAAAGTCATGATGCTGGACATAGTAAGTACTCAATAATTGTTGATAATCAAAAGATCACTATGTGTGAGACTTTGTACAACTTTTCTTCCTATGGAGAAGCATTCCTATTAGGGAGCATTTTATCTCTGAAAGAGCCTGTCATTTATTATATCTACCTATCTATCTCGATAGATAGATAGATAGATAGATAGATAGATAGATAGATAGATAGATAGATAGATAGCAAAATGTATAACCACTGATAAATATATTTAACAGTGTGTGTATGTTAATTTAGTTGCCTGCAATCAAACCTGTCTCAAATCTTAAGCTGTGACCTTATCAATTCTCATAAATTAAATACCATCAGGGCAGTCAGTGCTTATCTTGATTTAATCCCAGGGGTGAGGCAGGGGTAGCTGTGATGCTGATCTGATGTTTCAACAAATATAATTCTTTTACATGTTCAGGTGTGAACAACGCTAGCAGAAATATGTCTTGCTATAACAAGCCTCAGACTGTTTGAATTCTACATTCTTCAGCCCTCAGTAGCTTCCTCGACCTCTCACTTAATGTGGGTCAATGCCACTTACGTAATTACATTGCAATTGGCCTGTCCTCACTTCCTATTGTATCCCACATCTCTATAGCTGAGCAGAAATTGAAAATGATCGTACAAGGGCATTACAGATAACACAGCACTAAGCCTCAGAACTGGACTGATGGCCAATGCCTCATGGACCATGCACTGCTGAGGTTTCACTGTGAGCTGTGAAGAACCGAAAGACGCCTGATTCAGCTCATTTCTATTAATTAATTATAGGAGATGAATACCTTCTGTTTTCCCAAACTTAACTTTCATTTGGAAATTAATTAGAACATTTGCTTAAAATATTAATTTTTTTATATTTTTTAATGTCTCTGATATCTTAGGCTTACTGCATGCACATACTAGAGACAGAATAAGGGATGTAATTCAGGCCTACCCAATCAGGATACTGTGTACCTGGATAGGCAAATGTCCCAAAATGGCCAATGAGATAAGTTTGAGGGAATTCTGTTGAAGTGGAGGAGAAAGAAAATTTATTTTTCACTGGACCTACGTTATAAAGATGACGACTCTGGTGAGTACTTTGCCATCGCATTTGGGGGCCTGACTTGAGAGGAAAGCCAAAAGAGTGGAAAGGGCACACAAAAGATGGGTTCTAAATGGTTTGATTACCTCCTTTTCTTTTTTAATTAAACTGCATGAATTTAGGTTTTCTGTTCGTTTTAATTAGAAAAATACTGAGCCATATAATTGCCATCTCTATATTGTATTTAAGAAAACTGAGACCCAGAGATGCTCAGAAATATTTTAGTTCGCCTATCAACTATCTTAGTAATTGAGCAACAATTGAGAATAAAGTCATACTGACTTTTTACCCACCTTCGTCCTGCTAATATCTGTTGCCTATCTTTTATTTTTTTTATTTTTTTAGGCTTTGGAAATGATTCTTTGAGCTTCAAATAAGAGGGTATAAAACATATTCTTATTTCCCAGCCCAAGGTAGATGTCCCCCCCCCCACACACACACAGAGGCATGTACTCCTATTGTACCACTGTTAACCATTTTCTCCTTCTATCTGATACTCATTCAAATAAAAGAGCCAATCAGAAACAACTGTTTTGGTGAGCTTGAATGGCAGTAACCCCTTATACGATATCATTTCTACTACTAATGGTAATCATATTTTAAGCACTTGCTATATTCCAGGCCTATGAAAAGTACTTCACATGTTTTCTCATTGAATCTTCACAATAATAGATGTGGAAGATTCTATTAATATCTATTATTAGTATTCTACTTTAAATTGATAAAATAAATCTCAGAGAAGCTAAACATTTTCTGAAAATCACAAGCTAGCAAGCAGTAGGCTGTGAATTTAATTCACCTCTGACTTCATAATAAAGAATCCATGCACATAATCATCCTTATACAAAGGGCTTTTTTTTAAAAAAAAACTTTCATTAACTTATTTATATTACATAAAACACATTAAAGTTAACTTATAGAGGAAAAAGTTATTAATAGCCTATTCTCATTTGGAATTATGTCCCATAATTCTGTAGGCATGGTTTTTCTTTTCCCCAACTCATTCTCTTCTTCTTATTCTCTTTAGGGCTAGGGAAGAGGAATTTCCCAGTGACAAAGATGCTTTCCTTCAGAATTCGCAATTCGTACTTTATTTATATTATCTGCATGAAGAGAGAACTTCTTTCACTCTGCAAATTAATAAGTAGTTTACTTCTGACCCATTGCAAACCATAATGAAACACATTACGTGTTAAATCCATATTCCTTGTTCTATTGACAAATACATACCAGAAACAAGGGGAGAAAAAAAGGAGGTATGTAAGCAAGGTCTAGCATCATTATTTTGTTAATGCATATATTGAAGCAAGGGAGGTGAAATGATAATTATGACAATGACATCGATAATATAAATGATATCTAGAGCCATAAAACTCATGCAAAAAGTGGCTTAGATGAAACAAGGAAGTTAGCTTACTGCAGTCTTATGATCAATTGTATCCCTTTTCTTTTGTATGGTGATGAACCCATTGATTATTTCTACTAATATGTCTCTTTTCAGTTTCTTACCTTCCTTCAGTATATAAAAGAAGGCTGAATCCACAGCTAAGAATTTTCATCAAGATTTATGTCCAGTACTGGCATCTGTTATGGAAAAATCATATCAATTAGAACTCAATAGATGTGGGTTTACCTCTGATTCAATTATTTTTTCATTATATTCCAAGCATTCCTAAAATCAGAAGACTATTACATTTCTTTATACAAAAACTACTATTATCTAAATTTTATGATGAGTAGAATAAAATGAAGGCAGAGGAAGAAACAGAGAAAGGTTGATTTCATTATTACCAACAAAATCTCTCTCTTTGATACTACTACCCTATTTTGTTTTAGATCTTTAATGTGATATACTGGGTACAAATTAGTTTCATATTTTTTTATTAAAATTTAATGCATTTTGAATGCCTATAGGTGTTAGCAGAGGACTTATATAGTAGGAACTCAATAAACGATTATAAAATGAATAGAGAATTTATATTTGTGTATAACTATTATAAGATTTATTTATAGTAAGAACATTAACTGAAATATTTATTCATATAGTTTGGAGAACTTAGTATGATAATAACACATGACAGAAAGAATTATTTAACTCTTTCGGAAATTAACTGTTCATTCATTTCCATTTATTTTATTAAGAGGCAGGGCAGAATTGGAGACTCAAAAAAGTTCAATTCTCTCATCATTAAACTAAGTTTATAAAAAAAATAATTCTAATAGTAACTAAACATGCATATTAGTAATAATTTAAACTGTTCTCCACATGTGATGTATTTTGTTAGATCATCATTGGCAATCTCTGAGCTGGGCACACTGAACAAGGCGCTAGGAGGAGATTTGGTAGTTTGTGTACAATTCTATGAAAATTGTGGACATTAGATTTAGACTTAATCTTCTGCCTTCAGAGTCTATTATTTGATTCTTATAACTTCTAAATTCTGTTTATTTACAGATATGGTCAGGGAAATTCTGTTAATAAACTCTTAAAAATTTTATACAATGGAATACTATTCAACAAGGACATATAAAGTACTACTATAGCATATGAGTGAATACATCAAGTAAAATATTGAACAAAAGAGACACAATGAGCATGTGCAGTATCTTTTCAATTATATAATATATAATAAGCAATAATCTATGGTATTAGAAGTCAGGTTACTTTTGGGCCTGGGGGGAATTAATTGGAGAGGGTATGAAACGGGACTTTCGGCGTTAGAATGGGGCTTTTGGTATACTGGGAATGGTTTCTTGACAGGTGTGCTGTTTACATAGATGTCTTTGTTTTATAAAGTGTCAGTTCATCTGGCTGTTCACTTAAGATTTGTAGGGTTTTTTGTATGTAGGCTATAATTCAATAAAATTTTATTAAGTAAGAAATATTAATGAAAACAAGATTGGTAACGGGAAAATAGTTTCTCATTTTCAAATATAGATTTTTGAAAAAAATAGATTATAGGAAAAAAAATAACAAATTCTTTGTTCCAACCTTAAGTTTTTGAGTCCTTAAAAAGAAATATAGAATACTTACTTGAACTAAACATTTTTTTTCTAACAAATGCAAGTGACATTTATTTGAAGAAGGCAAACCCCATATGTAAATGGAGTTTATTTACTAGACTTTTGATGCTAACAGGTAACATGTGTCATTCAAAAAGAAATATTTAATTTAATAGTTATTTTTTATCTATACTAATAACTAAAAACATGGAAAAAGGGTGTTGATACATGATATCTGAGTCAAAATTAGTCTATTTTAATATTTTTAATTCTCTCAAGGTCCTCTAAATATAAAATTGTTATTTATTAATATCACTAAAATTCATAGTTATTTTAATTTTTATTTATCTTATGGCATTTAAATCTGAACATCGAGGTAAGAAACTAATGCTAAGTTATTAGGGTTCAGAGTAGTCACATGTGTTAAGAACTGCCTTAAAAATATACATGTTTTAAATAAAAAATATAAATATATATTCTTAACTAAAAATATGCATGTATATACACTTTCATAATTCATTTCATCTTATAACATGCTTTGGTTACATGATGCTTTATTTTTAGTCATTTTTATTCTCTATAAGCTTGAAATTCCCAGGAATGTGAAAAAGGAGGTAGGTTACATTTAGCAGATCTTGAGGGGTACAGATTGATTCATTGACCTATGTGCTGGATAGGTGTCTTGTTTCTCCCTCACCATTTGAAGGAGCTCCCAAAGTTGAACAATCAAGTGACTAGGATGAGAATTCCCGAAAAGAAAGATTTCTAATCTGACTAGGCAGCGCTTCTCAAAGTGAGTCCTGGGAAACGTTCATGCTGGAAGTTCACTGGGACTCTAAGGAGAGAAAAATGATTTCACACTAACAGTAAGTTTGGGAGGTACTGGGGTAAAACATCCAACTTCTCTTTCTTCAGGTAATTGATACCTATGGAAAATTACATTCAACATCTGTAGAATGCACATTATTTTCAAGTGTGACATAAAATGTTCACCACAGTGAGTTGGGCCATAAAGAATTCTCAATGAATTCTGAGTGTTCTTTTTTTGACAAAAATTTAATTACATTAGAAATAAAAATAATCACATGGGTCCTTACAAGTGGAAGAAGAAGGAGTAAAAGAGAGACGGTATCATGAGAAGGACTCGGTCCAACATAGATAGCCTAATAAAGTGTCTAGATTATGGAAGAGAGTCAAATAATTTTTTTAAAAAAGGAATTGATTGGTGTCTAAGATCTATGATTTTCATAATTTGGAAGTCAATTTCAGAGTTTATAGTGACATTGGACCATTTTTAAGCTTAACAAATTTGTTTATTGTAAAAACTAATGTAATCTATGTTATTCAGTTTTAAATAAATATAAACTCGCAAAGATTTTAAAAATCTGATTCTTTGCCTGAATTGAAGCGCTATTAAAATTAAACACATCGTCACACAGCACATTCAATCAAGAGAGTTTATATGTAAACCTAATCGCTATTAATTCCAAAGAATATCATTTAAAATGATGGTATAAAAAAATAAGTGATATTTAAGAACATTGACAGGGTGGCAGGGTTACTTAAAGTTTGATTAAGAAGCATATTGATACATCCTATAGTCACATCATATATAATAGCAGGATCATTTTCACCATTATTTGAGTAGGAACTATGGAAATAAGTGTTTTATTTTAGTCATACTTAAGATCTTGTTAGAAATGCAGCCTCTCCACCCCCACCCTAGACTTATTAACTTGAATTCGCATTTTCACAAGATTAAAATTTTCTATACTGTATCACATTTTGAGAAAATGCTGTCTAGATAAAGGCATAGTATAAGAGAGAAATGAATCAAACATGTAGGTGAGAATATATACATACTACAGAATCTTTTTTTTTACTGTTCTCTCAATTCACTATGAATATATTCATTTAATATGCCATAGAGTAACATCCTAGAATAAGTCCTAGACTTTGATGTATTCACTTTATTTCTGGAAGTTTATCCTGATGAATTAGTAGAAATTTGAAAAAGGTAAAAAAATTTACACCTCACTGAAACATATAAAGACTTAAAATAAAAGAAATGTCTACCACATAGAATAAACATCAAATAATTGTGGGACATCCCTACAATAGATAAAAATTACCTAATATATGCAACCATGAAGATTGTAGTAATGAATAAAATACTTGTGGTATAAAAATAAATGATAAAAAGCAAACATATGCATGTATTATGATTGCAACAAATCAAAGGAACATAAAAACATAAGCATATCACAAAGGAACATTTCAAGACTTTATTGAAAGCAGAGTTTATTCCTCTGCCAGTAGAATACTAAGCCATTTTAAATTTTGCTCTAGTTTATATAATTTTCCTGTTTTCACTAATCAGATATATTAATGTTAAAAGAAAAAATAAAATTAATCTTGGAAAAATTGCTTGTCTGAAATGAAGAAATCAAAGGCTAAAATTGGGATTTCTTTTGCTGAATATGAATAAACATAGAATATGAATAAATATAGGGCAGAAGAGAAAATTTTGAGTTGTCCTAAATTCTGTGTCTTACTGAAAATAGGACAATGGAATAAAAATTCTGACTTGCCCTAAATTTCATCTCTTTCTGCTAAGTCAGCTCTAATAAGACAGAAGGTCTCATTTTTGACATATATTTCTGATTGGTACTCATAACAGGATTATTGCCCACCAATGTATAATTGCAATTAGCTCTTGGAAAGTTATCTTTCCCTCTAAAACTATAAGTATGTAGAGTGTTATCTCTGTGTACAGCAAAGAAAAGTAGGTGGAAGGGAAGGAATATCCACAGAGACAAATGTCCACAGATATTCGTGACCCAGCTTTATCTCGGGTTAGTGTAAAACAAAGAAATAACTCTATGTCCTACATTTTTTTAATGAAAGAACTTGCTTTCTAAACTTCTTTGAACAAATTTAATCTGTGCCCTCCATTTTTTCATTTACTAATAAGATAAAAATTTTAATTGAAATAAAATAAAAATTTGTGTCAAATGTCAACAGATTTTATCATGTAGTAGTCATTGATTAAAAAAATAGCAAATAAGATCAACTTATAAAAT
>NW_011888810.1:10001117-10003611 GCF_000151845.1 Pteropus vampyrus
TTGTGGTATAAAAATAAATGATAAAAAGCAAACATATGCATGTATTATGATTGCAACAAATCAAAGGAACATAAAAACATAAGCATATCACAAAGGAACATTTCAAGACTTTATTGAAAGCAGAGTTTATTCCTCTGCCAGTAGAATACTAAGCCATTTTAAATTTTGCTCTAGTTTATATAATTTTCCTGTTTTCACTAATCAGATATATTAATGTTAAAAGAAAAAATAAAATTAATCTTGGAAAAATTGCTTGTCTGAAATGAAGAAATCAAAGGCTAAAATTGGGATTTCTTTTGCTGAATATGAATAAACATAGAATATGAATAAATATAGGGCAGAAGAGAAAATTTTGAGTTGTCCTAAATTCTGTCTCTTACTGAAAATAGGACAATGGAATAAAAATTCTGACTTGCCCTAAATTTCATCTCTTTCTGCTAAGTCAGCTCTAATAAGACAGAAGGTCTCATTTTTGACATATATTTCTGATTGGTACTCATAACAGGATTATTGCCCACCAATGTATAATTGCAATTAGCTCTTGGAAAGTTATCTTTCCCTCTAAAACTATAAGTATGTAGAGTGTTATCTCTGTGTACAGCAAAGAAAAGTAGGTGGAAGGGAAGGAATATCCACAGAGACAAATGTCCACAGATATTTGTGACCCAGCTTTATCTCGGGTTAGTGTAAAACAAAGAAATAACTCTATGTCCTACATTTTTTTAATGAAAGAACTTGCTTTCTAAACTTCTTTGAACAAATTTAATCTGTGCCCTCCATTTTTTCATTTACTAATAAGATAAAAATTTTAATTGAAATAAAATAAAAATTTGTGTCAAATGTCAACAGATTTTATCATGTAGTAGTCATTGATTAAAAAAATAGCAAATAAGATCAACTTATAAAATCATGACAAGCTCGTTTAAACATTTTTAATCTAAATGATATCTTAATTCTGCATAATTTGAAAAGGATATTCACATAAGATTGAACAAGTTTGATATGGATAACTGGAAAATTTGGAACACCAAATCAGAATAATTTTACTAAACACACACTGAGAAGTTCATTTTGGCAAAGAAATATAATACTACTCTGACCATTTTCTGGAAGCTAAAATCTTAGTTCATTAAAAACGAAAAAGATGGGAAGAAACTCAAAATCCACATTACCAACATATTTACCATGTGTCTCTTACTACACTTCTAAGAATAGTGCATGTGTAATCTCACGCGGGCCATACCATGACTTTTTGAGGTAGGTGCTCATTTTGCAAAAGTTAGAACGGAGACTTGGAAAAATAAACATAGTAAGGGGCAAAGTATGTCACAGTCCTCAAATCTATTGTGTATAATAAAGAGTCTAAAATAATTATGGCTAAATGTATGTATTAATTTTTATTCTGTTTAAAAAGTTGGCCACTTAGATGTGATAGTATCTATGTTTGGGAAGTGGCTTTGGTATGAGAACTAAGCTAAAGAAATAAATTTCTAAGTATTTGCCCTTTGGGGCAACTAATTCTATTTTCTCAAGTAATATCAGATAAAACATCTTACTCTTTCAACTGGTCACTAGAAAAAAATCAATATTAACATAGCTTCAAATACACTCTTTACACATGCCAAAATAATATAACATAAAAAAAAATGCATTTTTTCTTTTTACAGTTGATATACATTGATTCCTAAAATTAGAAGAGTTCTTATAACACATTTTATTTCTCAGTAATGCTTATTTAATGCATTAAGAAAGAACATGTTAAACCCTCCATCCTAAGTAGAAATATACTCTTATTGGCTACAGTACTCTGAGAAGTTGTAGGTGTCTCCCTACCGGACTATAAGATCTCTGTGAGAGGGACCATTCATCATCATCACATTTTCACATAACACAGTGCTTGATTACTAGGCTCTTAAATGAACTTGAATGAGTAAACAACTTGGTGTTCATGATGAAGTTACTCCTTGCAGTACACAGTATGGAGTAAATAAGTGCTAAGAATTGTAAAGTTCCTTCTTACATAAAACCAATGTCTCCCTGTGCTGCTAATCACTGGGTTTATTTCTGAACATTGAAATCAACTGCAAGTTTGCATCATGCCAGCTTAGACAACAAGAACACCAGCTAGTTGTATTAATTAGTATCAGTGACAAGTTATCATACAATAAATGGCAGATTTAATAGAGGTGGCGGAAGAGGTTGATTTCTATTGAGTGAGAGAGACAGGAAAATTACTTCAAAAAACAACTTTTATTTTCTTATAACAAATTTTAAATAAATTCTAAATGTATCAATCACTTTTCTGAAGAACTTTTAACATAATTTATAGACAAGTGGTGCATAGAGGTTTAAAATTGGGTTATTGTCTTTCATTTGCATAATGTGCAAACTTTGGTCGAAGGATGAGTGAGATATTTGAAGGTATACCTACCTAAAATTATCCTTTAATTTTTTTTCTCAAAATCTGTCTTCTCCTTATAAGATACAATAATCC
>NW_011888810.1:10004711-10007051 GCF_000151845.1 Pteropus vampyrus
AAAATGACCTCACCTGCCAATCATCTAGCACCACCATGGTAACCACCCATCACAGCCACAATATAAGGTTTACTTCCTGAATTCTACGGCACTGCGGCCCTCTCTGACATAGCCTGTTTCTTTCTTAAAACATACTTTCAATAAACCTAACTTTTCCTATATCTCGCTGATATGTAATTCTTTACTATGTTGGTGGGAAGAACCAAGGACCCCTCAATGCCACTGGGGTGATGCAGGATTTTAGAGCACCCTGGCGGTAACACATCCACCCTGCTATGTTGTTGGTTGAGAAAAACGAGATTTTAACTTGCTAATTGAAAAATTGTTCCTTCTGATTTAAAATGTGTTTTTCAAGTAACTCACTTCCTTATAGGTAAATGCTAGAATTTTCAGGGTTTTTTCCTCTCCTTTCCCATGCTGCTTCTGAAGGTATTTTCTGGGTGTATAAGTGCTAGAGCACTTCAGTGGGGTTTAAAAGGGCATTTGGAGGCAATGTAGACTTTAACCTGACTCTGGCTGAGGTTGGCTGGGACAGTCTCTGTTAAGGCCTGTTGTCCTGGTGTATTATTAATAGTGACCCTTTTACTCCCCAAATGTCTTTATCCTGAAAATATAGATGAAGATACCAGAAGCCAGTCATAGAGTGTCTAGCCCATGGCACAGCAGCTACTTTGTGTCAGGCCTTATGTTCTGAAAACTAGGATACCTATTATTTCATTTAGTTTATTCATTAATTCGACCAACATCTGAGCATTTTTCATGTGCCCAATACTGTTCTGGACTCTATGTGATATGACATTGATTAAATCAGACACATTTCTGCTGCCATCAGACTACATATTAGTGTCATTCGTTCATAGTCCTCATTTTGAGAAACACTAAGTGATTTATTTTATGGATGGTGAAACAAGGCCTTTCAAAAAAGTGACTTGCCCCAAACTGAGGTTAGTGGTAAAGCCATAATGAGAATCTCAGTTGCCTGAACACCTTAATTATCTATAACAGGAGTCAGCAAACTACAGTCTAAGGGGCAAATCTGCCTACTTCCTGTTTTTGTAAGTAAAGTTTTTTTGTTTTTTTTTTAAATGGCTAAGCCCATTCTTGCCTGTAGTGTCCACAGCTGCTTTCGCCCTACACCTGCAGAGTTGAGTAGTTGCAACAGATATCATATGAGGGGTAAATACTAAAGTATTTACCATCTAGCTTGTTACACACACAAAAAATTGTTTGTTAACCTCTGTTCTATAATATAAGTAACCCTACTACTGACATCTTATTCAAGAAGGTAAAGCCTGACAATGCAGACTTGTTGGCATAGCCATTTACCATGTCTGTCACCTTGAACAAGTCAATTAACCTCTCTAGATTCAATTCCCTTGCTGTAAAATAGAGATATAATTAGTGTGTGGTTAATAGTGAGAATTAAATGAACTAATATATGTAACACACAGAACTGCTAAAAGAAGAAAAGGTAGTTATTAACATTTCTAGCTGAATAATTGCTACGTGAGCTCTTGCTGGAAGGGTGAAGATATGGATTGAGATTTTGTTTCTCTCATTTTTTGTGCCTTTACAATCAATGGCTTCCTTGGCAGGGGGAGGGGTGCATATCATTTCCTAATGTGAGTATTACATACAGCACCCAGGAGTAAGCAATGCATCTGGGCTTTGGTGGCCTCTCAGCTCAGCAGGAGACATCTTTTCTTATAAATTCGTATATCACTGCTATGAGACTTCCAAGTTATGGGACTGACTTAATGAGAAAAGAGGAACAAGGAACAATTACATTTCCATTAACTGGACAACATTACCCTTGATAAGGCTGCTGGAACTAAAGCATCCTGCTCTCCCTCAGGTGCAGTCTTAGAAGCACAGGACTGATTGATTCATTAAATATGTTTGTCTTTGCCTCTGAAATCATCGGTCTCCTAAAATTATTCCATGGTCATAAGGGAATAAAATCCTAATTTATAGTGGAATAGTTAAGCTGGCACAGAGGCCACAAGAAGTTTCAAGAAAGGCTGGCTCTTAGCACCCAGGGAATATGAGCAGATGCCAAAATGTTTTTGGAAATTCTCAGTGGCACCCCTTCGTAATGCTGAAATTGAAAGAAGCGAGGCCATAGACTGTTAGAACTTGGCGCACTTTGATCTTAATTATCGTGATAATCAAACTGGCTAATACTTGTTCAACACGTTCTATGTATCAATGTCTATGCTAAGGATATGATTAACTTTATCCTATTTAATACTCTCAGCCACCTTAAGATATAGGCATTAACTTTTTATTACAGATTGTGAAATTGAATCGTTGGGGGTCGACCAGTTCACGGTGGACCGC
>NW_011888810.1:10007101-10013289 GCF_000151845.1 Pteropus vampyrus
GGTCTCCTAAAATTATTCCATGGTCATAAGGGAATAAAATCCTAATTTATAGTGGAATAGTTAAGCTGGCACAGAGGCCACAAGAAGTTTCAAGAAAGGCTGGCTCTTAGCACCCAGGGAATATGAGCAGATGCCAAAATGTTTTTGGAAATTCTCAGTGGCACCCCTTCGTAATGCTGAAATTGAAAGAAGCGAGGCCATAGACTGTTAGAACTTGGCGCACTTTGATCTTAATTATCGTGATAATCAAACTGGCTAATACTTGTTCAACACGTTCTATGTATCAATGTCTATGCTAAGGATATGATTAACTTTATCCTATTTAATACTCTCAGCCACCTTAAGATATAGGCATTAACTTTTTATTACAGATTGTGAAATTGAATCGTTGGGGGTCGACCAGTTCACGGTGGACCGCGCAGTGGAGTGGGACTGAAGGGCGCAGGTCTTCCTGTCTGCAGATAGCAGTCATTGCCATGATTACTCCTTGTTTCCAGAGTTGTATTTATGTCTGTTTAGGGTTCCTCTGTGACACCTGATCTAACAATACTAACACCTTTATTTCACTTCTACTTCCATCCAAAAATCTAACATTATGCTTGACGGTTATCTCACCCATTTTAACTAAGTGGACACAGATTTACTCGGGGTTACAAATGAACATCAACAACAACAACAAAAAAAACAAAAAAAAAAAACTTTCTGTTAATCATTCTCTGTGCTAATAAAATATTTTTTTCCGAAGCCGTTATTTGCATCAAATTCCTAGTGTTTGCTCAGGCTGTGACAAGGATATAAATAACAGTCAATATTAATTGTACATTTTTTATGTTTTAGGTTCCATGGCAAAAAAGTTTACATGAAACATCCCACTTAAACTTCACAACAACCCCATGAGTTAAATATTATCATTTCTAGTTCCATGCAAAGAAATAGGCTCAGAGAGATTAAGTAATTTGATAAAATTTATATCACTCCTAAAAATGGAGTTAGTATTCATACCAAAATCCATGTAATTCCAAAATCTGTATTTTTTAAAACACTTTTCCACAGTTCATCATATTTTGCATTGGTTGTTTACAGATACTCCATCTTACTCGAATATGCTTTGAAAAATACTGCTATTCATTTATTTCTGAGAGAATGTCTCAACTATATCTGTGTCCTTCCAGTTTTCTGTCTGCTTTCATTCTGAGCCTGCTGTCATCCTTAGCTAGCTCTCTTCTCCATCTTTATGTATTATTCTATCCGAGTGTAGTAAAAAAAGAGCCTTTTTATTTAACTCCATTTGGAGGTGAAAATATCAACTTTCACAGTATGTCTATATTTAAAAAGCCTCCTTCCTTTATCAGGCTCAAATAAATGCTTCCTGTGAAAGACCAGCCACTGTTCCTCTTAGCTGCTCTCATGTAAGACTTTTTCATTTTAATTTTCTCTATTAAGTAATTCCTTAAGCAAGTTCTCACTGGAGTGGAGAAGCACTGAATGGTGCTCAAACTGAGTGGCCTATCACTGCATGCCAAAGACTGTTTTCAACTGAAGAAGAAGGAACAGAAGTGGCCCAGGGACGGGAGAGCGTATAACATCCTTATTCTGAACAGAGGGATTAGAACCAAAAGAATTCAGATTTGGATCCTTACTCTCTCATGTAAGGACCATACGCTCTTGGAGAATTATTCACCATTACTTAGCCACCATTGAGACCGAATTCTTCTGACAGTAGATCATCTGCACACTTCACTGAGTTGTTTGTCCAGTGCTTGTTAATCACTAGGTGCCACAGTTTTTGTGAAGGATGATTTTGACAACTGGTATAAGGAAAGACACATGGTTGGGTTTTAATACATAAATCACCTAAATCTACACAAAATCTAAATGCCATCCACCAGTCTTGTGAGAGACTGGGTGATTCCATTCAACCTTTAATTATTAATTCTATTTGTTCTAAAGAAACCTCTCTGAGTAAGAATTCTCATGGACTCTTTTAGAGCCAAGGTATGTTGGAGAGCCAAGGAGAAGGTTTTCTGAGAATATAATCACAATATCTGGTCTGATAAAACCTTATTTTATGAATTAATGTAAAAATTAAATGCCATAAAGCATAATATATTATCACAGTTCATTAGACATGTAACAAATTACCTTAATTATGGATTAGAATACAATTAAAAACTGCTGGAAAAATATAAAGTATATGGTTACAAAACGAGGAGTCCAATCAGTTGGGAGTTTGCGAAGTGTTCATGAGAAGAACAGGCTGCTAATAGAGATGTGGAAAATATATTTAAACTCTCATTGTGATTTCATGCAAAATGTTGCCAAGGTGCTGACATCGCCTTAGGGAGAACTGATCTCCACTCACAGATCCCTCTAAGGCAATCTTTAGGGAGGCTGGTTTCCCAGCTTTAACAACTGGCTGCTATGTTCAATGTACTTCCTCCCAGGTAAGCTGCTTTCAAACTAGCTCAGAATTTTTGAATGGTCTTGATTTCAAGTACTTCTCAACTTCCTCCTTACTTTCTCCATGCAATTCTAAAAATCAGAGCAAGAGAAACTCTTAGCCACCATTGAGTCCAAAGCTTTTGTTTGACAGTAAAGAAATAGAGGCTCAAGTATGTTAACTGACACAGAAATTACTGAGGAGAAGAGTCTAGAAAAGCTATAAATATGTAGCGGAAAAATGTAGTTACTATTTCTTGAACACCTATTATGTTGCAAGCACAGGCCTAGATGTTATAAACACATCATCTAGTATGCTCAGTACATTGAGCCTATGAGTAGATATTGCTATTTTTATTTAAGAGAGGTGAAAATTAAAGCTTGGAGAATTGAAGTGACTTTCCCACATAACAAGTAATTTACCTGTAGTCTAAACATAGATGTTTGACCTCCAGACCCATCTTCTTTCAAGTTTACAGACTGCCTCCATATTCACATTTATTTTGTAAAAAAAGGAAAGAAAAACAAAAATCCATGCCATGAGTACAATAGTCTTTAAAAAGTTCTATATCAAAAACCACCAGTAACATTATATATTAATGTCTTTTTTCCCTCATTATTAACTAGTTATTTTGATATAGACATGCAGTCTACATATAACAATTTTATAACTCAAAAGAAAGAAAACACCCTTTAGGCATTTCGTTGTTCATTTGTTTTCTTAATTAAGAAGAAATAACTTTTGTGTATTAAGAAAATTTAACTCTCACTTCAGCAACCTGATTGATGATGTCTGGAAACACAGTTTACTATACCTTAGCAAGTTACTGGAATTTTTATTCTATTACACAGGACACTAAGGGAGAAAAAAAGAGTCGTACTGTTCTATATTTATTCAGTCATGATTAATACAGTGTTGAATAATAATTTTTAATTTCCATTTTTTGAATATATTTATTAATTTACCTCCTGCCAATATATGGCTCTGGTTGCCACTATTTAGAATTTATTTCTGTTCTTCCTAAGCATCATTTGCATAATGGAATGGCGAGGTTCATTCACTAGCAGTTGGTTGTAGGGTGTTGGACAGAGTGGCTGGGCTGTAATTAGTGGCATCTGGCCTCTGGTTTCATTAGCATGCAAATGGAACTTCCCGAGGCCATGACAGCCTGGTGATCTCACAACAGTCGCTATAATGCATATCTGCTTTTATAAGCATATCAGTGAAATTGCTTTTTATAAAAGGAGAAAATACGTGTGTCTGATGAATCTGACTATCTTTGCATCTTGGAATTTTTTTTTTTCATCACGGAATAAAAGAGAACTGCAATATGTCAGCCTCAACCTTTCCTTTAAATTTTTAGACTATTCAAAATGTAATCCAAGCTCTTGTTTTTGCCTGGGCTGCCTCCATTTCCCCAATAAAATCCTTATTCATCTCCTTGTCTTCTTTATTATCCTTTATTAAATTACCCAGGCTCATCTTTATAAAACGTGGCACTTTTTTTCTTATGTTGATACCTTAATCAATAAATTAGGCTCTGTGTTCCCTATTCACTGTGTCCAGACTCTTCTCCATGGTATTCGCGGCTTTATTATTACTTGGGATCATTGATGATGATGCATAGATTGTAAGTTGATCTAACCCTTCTTGGAAGCTTGGTATGCACAAAGAATCATTTTGCCCTCATTTGATCATTTCAGCAATTCAATAAATTGTAACTACTGAAATATTTACTTTCAGATTTAAAAAAAAAAAAGAAAAGAAAAAATAGAAGAGAAAGAAGCAAAAATAAGGCTAAGGAAGGTCCTATAACGTCACCGAAGCCATTCAGTAAGAGTTACAGTCAAGATTTGAATTCAAGTCTCCCTGACTGTCGAACATTATTTTCTTAACCACTTTGTCTACCACTTCCCACAACAACTTAAAATCTGGTCTGGAAAGTAATTCTATGCTCTGAGGATTCCCTAAACAATAACATTTTATCAGTACAAAAACATACTAAAGCTCATAGATTATAAAAATTGTCACAAAGACAGCTTTGAATGTTTTACTTATTTGTACCTAGATGTTTATTTGATTTTTTCACGCCAAAGTGATTTTTTTACTCATTGTCATCTCACGATTGAGATCACTATTTTCCAAAGGGTGAACTGTAGAATCTCTGTTTCATGGATTGTTTGACAGTGTTTCTTCGTCTATCAAATTTGGCAAAACTTGGGTTGAACAGCATAGTTTTTCCTAGAAGAGAATTTCTAAAAGCCTTTTAATACGTTAATATGACTAGACCTAACTTCAGGAAAGGCTCAGAATACATCTTTTTTACCTTGAGTATGTGATGTTCTATTTGCCAGCAAAGACAAAGTTGCAGGGGTTATGGGTTAAAGACTTTTAGGTAAGCAATACCCTGTTTCTAGTTATCTATGTGATCCTGGGCAATAAATTGAAATTTAGTCCTATATTTCTTAAAGGCCTTTGGGATCACTTCTTGAATCATACATATTATTTATACTTTGATTCACAGAAGTCACTGAAATGCTGGAGAGTGAACCATATCTCAAATTGTCACTGTAAAGAATAAAGTAGATAACAGATGCAAAGTACAAAGCCTAGTACCTAGCATAGTGCAAAGACTCAATAAAGGCTTTTCAAATTTAAATATGAATTGATTTGCAGAAATTTATAAATATTTTTTCTTATGTAATAGAACTAATTTTGAAATACTAAAGTTTGATTGACAAGGAGGAAAAAAACCCACCACCATCATCCTCAATAATCATCAGTTATCAGCAGTGAATTAAAAGCAGTGGCCTCTCTGTTGCCATCAGTTACACACATTATAAAAGGATTGACAAAAATCTGACAAGGCATAGACTGTTAACAGGAATTGACACTTTGGTTACTGCGGGTGTCAGACATTAATTTTGGAGAGTGCAACCATGCCACATTAAAATGCACGCTGTGATGGTTTACGGTGTGGGAGAGAAAACCCTTTCTGGAAAGTGGTTTGGGATGCAAGTTGAGGGAGAGAGATAAGCACATGTCTGAGGGAAGAGATGGGGAGAGGAGATTATGCCCACATAATGATTACTGACAACTCACTTATAAAATAAAGATTCTGGGTCATTAATCTGAAACTTCCTAAACTTGTTAAATAAAATCTAGGGCAATCTAAATATTGTTGCTATTAAAATAATTTAGTTTTAAATTATTAAATCTTAGAAAAAACAAAACTAAATGTTTATTTAAATCTCAGACTAACCTTATAGGAAAACTGAAGACATAGGAATTGAGATCAGGTAGTTTAAATTGCTTAAGGTAAGTTGCATATGGTTGGTAAAAGAGCTAAGAGTCGAACACATCTTTCAGAGGTACAGGTATTTTTTACTAAACCACATTATCTCCCTAGAGTTCCTAAAGTTTGGAAAAATAGGGGTTGATAAGGAACAGCAGGAGGGATGGTAATGGAACTTCTGAAATGGTGCATAGAAAATAGCTTAAACACAGTTTTCTAGTGGCCCCTGAGTACTACATGCAAAGCTGGCTTCATCACGTGTATTGTGATGCCAACTCCGTTTCCCTGCCCGGGGAGGGAGGTCAATGATACTGTTTTCATGTTATATATTTAGTCTGTGACTCTGGCCTACTAAATGTGTTGTGATTACAACTAGCACTGATGAAGAGTTGGCCTGTGATGACTCTGTTCTTACCAGCTGTGGCTGGATCCCTGTCCTAGTCTCAACCCTTA
>NW_011888810.1:10014473-10031852 GCF_000151845.1 Pteropus vampyrus
ACACACACACACACACACACACACACACACACACACACACACACACAGAGTGAGAGAAAAATCCTACTTCCCCGATGAGGTTCTGAAGGTTCAGAGAGATTTAACGACTTGCCAAAGAACATAGTGAGAGGACAAGTATTGACCCATGGATGTTTATCTTTTAGTTCACAAATCTTGACTAAACAAAGCTGCATCTTGAGCTTTCAGCTTTCACATTCCATTCAAATTCTCTAACTTTCAGGAATCTAGCCAGTGTTCCTGATAAGGAATCCTATCATGAACCCGCTTCTGAGACAGATGAGATTCTTCAAAAGAAACAGAAAATAGAGCAAAAGTAAGTTTATTCTGCAGCATATCTCTATTTTGCACACAGTTTCACAAGGTGAGGTTATCCACACACCATTCCAGATCATTTGTATGCTCTTGACCTTTGCAGCCTTTTTCTACTACATACTATTCTGTTAACCCATCAGAGACAAATGTGGCCATCTCTTACATACCTTAATATTCTAAAGTCTTTTACTAAGCCAATGATATCAACCTCTCTGACTTAGGTATTCAAAACTTTTAAAACCAAGTCTATTTTCAGTCCAACTTTTAAAACCAATCTAGTTTTTAGATGAAAAATGATACATTAGGACAGAAATGGAAATGATGATAGCCAGAGAAGCATGCATTTATTAAGTGCCAGGAACTGATGTAACTACTGTAATTGTGTGTGTGTCTGTAATTACAGTTAATCCTCAGAATTCTGTGAGCGAATAAGAACTATTATTACTCTTAGTTTACATGGAGAAACTCTGTTTTACATAGATTAATTATTCATATTTTCTATAAGCAAGTGGTTGACTCCATAAACTGTGACACAATTTATATTGATATGTCTTATCCACACATTATTTTTCTATGGAAAACGTCTGCATGAAACCAAAGTATATCTCAATAATTCCCTAAAATTATAGTATCATTTTATGTGCCCCTATAAAAATTTTCTATCACTTGAAGTTTTCAGAGTCTGTACTGTGAAAAAGGTATAGGGAACATTTCTAATTATTTCACAAGAATGTAAACTCTCAACTGTTTTGTTTTTAATCTAACTCAAGAAATTACTTACTGTATTGCCTTTAATTTAGAAGATATTAAATACTTGTAAATATCAGTAAAAATCAGTAAAAATTTACAATGTGGGCATCTACGATACAAAACTAATAAATACAAAATGTATATAAATAAAAAGCATAATGTTTTAATATAGTAGCTCACTATATACTAACCCCAGGGGTAAACACTTATAAGACTTAACTCATTTAAGTCTTATACAAATTCAGTAAGTTAAGACAATTAGCACTCTCATTTTACAGATGAGGGATTTGAAGAACAGAAATTAAGGAACTTATCCCAGTGGTCTTGCTGGAAGCTGGAACCTACCCCAGATCATAACATCAGCACTCATTTTGCTAAGCACTGAATTATACTCACCCTCAGTGATGCAGAAAGTACTGGTATTGAAGTTGTAAGATAACAATTAGTGTATTAACTTTATTTTTTTAACTCTTATGGGTGATTGTTTGCACTGATGGTTCTGATTAATGATATCCTTGTTTACTTGTGATTTTTGTAGACCTTCCCATTATTTACAGTCTTCATCAGTTGAATCTGGGCCAGCCTTTTTTCTTTGGCTAAAATAGAAGGTAGTGGAAGCAATTAGATACCTGAGGACTTGAGCACCTTACTCTTTCTCTTGGGATGCTGACAGTGCTGTGATAATAATCTGAAACTATTCTAATGAAAGGTAAGAAATCACATGAAGAAGTGTAGAAGCTAAGGCCATTTTAAATCAGTCTAGAGATATTTTCCAAAATAGGTGAGAAAATGCAGAACACATTAACAACCCATAGCTGACCACAAACACATGAGTGTGCCCTGCTGAGAAAAGAACCACCTTGAGACCCTTAGTCTTGGGAGCAGTAATAAATGACTATTTTTTTAAGCCACTGAGTATTGGTGCTGTTTGTTATGCTTTAATAGCTAAGTAATGAAGTTATCAGCAACAGAGGTGAAGTGATGCTGTAATAAAAACCTACCACGTATGATATCAACTTAGTTGGGTAACAAGTGGAACCTGTATAAAAAGTGAGCATCACAATTGAGAAAGGCTGGGAAAACGGTGAGGAAAGTTTTATTACAGGCTTATAAATGTGACCTATTTTATGTAGTAGCAACACAATTCACAAAGCTTTAGCCAGCTGTTAATAAGAAAATGGAAAAAAATAATAATAATTATATGGTTCTGGATAAGGAGTTCCTCAGGCAGAATGCTGAAAGTGCCAGTGGTGTGTTGTCAGTAGTACATGGTAACGTGTGAAAATAAAGGCATGAGCTAACAAACGAACTGACCAGTTTTCAAGTAACATTCAAAAGGAATTTGAATTAGTGGGTTAGAAATAAAATGGTAACTCATCCCCAGTTTCTCCAGCTAACAAAAGATTGTCAAAGAAAACTACAGGTTTTGGTTATAGATAAAATTAAGGACATAGATAAAAGAAACTTATTAAGATCTCTGAAAGAATCAAGTTGATAGCTACCAGACCCCCTTAATTAAGGGGGGAAAAAGTCATCTGGGAATATTAAGGGTATTGTTCCATAGTGATCTGACGGCTTACATATTTATGACATGTTTTAAAACCTTTGGTGATTGTAGTTTTGGCAAACTGAGTTGATAGGAGGCTAACAAAATTCTAAGAGAGTTGCGCTGGAGGAAAAACAAGACCCTAGTTTAGATTAAGAGATGCCAAGATGGTTCAAACATCCACAAGTCCTCTGGGATTCCAAATTTGCATAGGAAGAAACAGAGCTATTCAATTGTCTTCTTTGCAGATTATTCCTCAGTAGGATCCAAAGCGGGTGATGGAAAGGGAAGAATATCTCAGAGGGTAGAGCCAAGGACCAAAAGATAGGAGCCAAGAGCCTTGTGAACAATATAGTGGAGATAAAGTTATAGGCAGAAGAGCTTAGGGAGAATTTCCCACTCTTAGTGTGATCATTTGGCGGGGGTAGATAGTGCTAATGGGCAATATTTGACCAGTGTTTTCAGAATTGGTATGGCTTAGTCGTGCTATGTGTCTCCCTATCACTTTTAGAATGAGACTGTGTATTGTGGTTATCCTGTCCCTGTGTTATTATTGTGCATTGGGTGTGTATGAAGCAGATAACTGCCCTTTTTAATTCATAGGTCTCTGGATCAAAAGGAGCCACCTTCAAGGAACTACATCCAGTCCTGATATATACCATAAGCTCTTACACTTGCAGCCTGGTATTGAAATTACATGAGACTTTTGGGGATTTGTAGAGGGGTAAAATGTACTTTGTGTGTCAAAGAGATATGAGTAATTTGGGCCCCAAATCAGACCAAAACTGATTGCATTGATGGGTCAGATAACAATCTCCCTATTTCAACACCTTTTTCCCTGAAAGTGTCTGGTTTTCACTCACTCTGACTCTAGGCTAACTTTGGTTTAACACTTTTGAGCCTAACCCTGGAGAGGGCTGCACAGTCTGCTTGCTCTCATTCAGGAATGGGTTGACTTGCTTTTGGAGCCTTGCTTCCATTATAAGAACATGGCCAAGTCAGTCTCCTGGAAGATGAGAGAGCTCACGGAGGATAGCTGAGGGACACCAGCCAATCAATCATTAGGATGTGCTGCCTAATCAACTCAGATTTGACAATCAATTGTATGAGGTAACTTAACCAACACTAGAAAACCACATATCTGAATATATCTTAAATTGTTGATGTACAGCATTTTAAGTTTAATGGATTGTTATTATTTTAACACTTTATATTTTGGGGTGGTTTATTCCACAGCAATAGTAACTGATTCGACATCGCTACTGCCGCCTCGGTCTTTAAAACTCGCATGGCTTCAGTCTTTTCATCTCTAATTTGTAGATAATATTAACTTTAGATTGTAAGCATATTAACAAATTAACATTTAAAACATATATAACCTAGTAGGATTCCGATAAATATTTTTAAGTGAATGAAGAAATTATTAATACTCAATAAATTATTTCTAAATTGCATTATAAATGTCATATAGTTACTTAGGGTAATTGTGACATTTTCCTCCATTCTCCAGTATTGAAGAACAAGAAAATCCCTCTGGGTTATTTCAAAATAGACTATTCTGCCTCTGTTATGGGTCCTATGGGATTGATTGAAGAACAATGAAATAGTAGGAGTCACAGTGGTTTGGGGAAAGCCAGGAAACATTTTCTATTGAGATTAAGATAAAAGAGCCTTTTTTTAGAGAAAGATAATAGCTAAGTGCTTTGGAAAAATAACAAAGCAGAATCATTAGTCTAAAGAAAAAACAGCACTGTCAGAAATTATATATTATACTTTTTAAAGGAATGTAAGAAGTCAACATCATTGTCCCAACCTCATGATATGCTTTTTTTTCTAGATAGGTTTACACTAATAATGCTGTAATTTGTGCCAGCTAACTCTTTTTTTAGAAAATCTATTTTTTTTCTTGCATTCAACTATTGTGATATGTCAAGGAGTACAGACTAAGCTTTAACTTTGGTCTTATTTTCTACTAAAGGCATTAATCCTCTGCCAAGTACAGGTGGTATAATACCAGGGTGGGGGGGAGGAAGGAGAGAGAAAGGCTTGCATTCATACTCATGGTCAAAAGTAAACTTAGAGGACAGAGGAACCAGGCATTATAGAGAGTCCTAGAAAATTCTGTATCGTAGCAGAACAATACAAAGAAGGATTGGGTGGTAGAGCTTTGGCAGAGATTCAGGATGAGGAATTAAGACAATTGGAGTAATGAACTATGATATAATGTTTCAGATATTACTCCTATTATAAAAGTAATTTAACTACATTATTCTGTTTTCTCATTTGTACCATGATGAGAAAGGCAAAGTAAATGATTTCTGAAGTCACTAAAATTCCAAATCTTGAGTATAACTCCCCTTCTTTCTATCTCAACCTGCTCGTTCAGGGGTTGTTGAGGCCTAGGATGAGGGCTTATCCAAGCTTTCTAGTGTTGAAATACGGGATCCAAAGTCAAAGACAAGGTGAGGGATTCTATGCAAAGTAGTCTTCACAGGTACTACAGAGTCTGGAGGCTCAAAGTAACACATACTTCTAACTTTGCTTAGAAGTATGAAACTAACAATTGGTCATGATATTTTTCCCCAACCTCTGGCCTAGCACAGATTATAACACATAGTAGTAAACTTGCAAGCAGTTCTTGAGTGTCTGTTAAGAAACTCAATGTCTTCTGAAAGATGCATGAGCAATAACCTACAGTCATGTGTGACTTGTGTGGGAGAATAAAATTAATAATATGGTATGAGTACACGAAGAAGGACATGATGAATCTGCTCTGCGATCTCTAAGAAACCTTCACAGAGAGAGGGCATCTGAATAGGGTATTACAGATAAGTAAAAGGATGAAGTGCAGAGGGAAGAAAGAAAATCTTCAAGAGAGAAAACTCTAGTAGTTAATTCATGATGTGGGACTCTTTTAAGATATCTAGACTTGTGACTAACCAAGATGTGTTCAATAAACTCTCAAATCTAATTGAATTGAAAGACCACCCTTTTCTCCTGGATTTGAAGAAGGCCCAGATTATGAGAAATTAATGGGAAAAAGTTGGAACTTCTATTCTGACAATGTTCTCAAGACTGACTGTATTGTTTTGCCTCACCTTTAGTTCTCTTCAGACTGTAATGCCGTAAAGGACACTTCATGAATATTGTGTATAGCAATATTTGTCTGTTTGTGGGTAGGCCTGCCTGTTTCACAGTATGTGTGTATGTGTGTGATGTGTGTATGTATACATACATATATACATACATGCATACATACATACATACGTATGTATATGTTTAGGAATATGTTTGAATATTGTAAAGTCAACTTCTGAATTTTTGCTGATTTAATGGCCATGTCTCCAAGATCCATGTCTCCAATCTAGGCATTATAGTTCCTCACAGCACGAAGGCCTGATGGTATGACAGCAGTCTTTGGAATATTACAGATGTGAGTTCAAATTTCCCTATGAGTTTAAGTGAGTTCCGGCAGGATAAAATGACAGTACCTACAGATTACATATGCAAATTGAATTCAAATATCAATTGAATATTAATTGAGAAGGGTCCTGTGGCTCAGTAGGTGAGCTTAGCATGCTCACTTGGCAGTGGCTATCATAAGTCAACCAGGGGGAGTGAAGGCATAAGTGCTGCTTGTTGTCCCTCTTTTTCTGGACGATGATAAGGTTACTGAATTATCATGTGCTACATCTTCTTCATCATTCTCTGGATCCTCCCACACCCACTCCCTGCCATCCTACTTGTAATTTCTTCCTGATTTTCTTTCTGTTTTTTTTTTGCCCCTATGACATATCATTCCATTCTACCTAGTAGTCTGTGCTCGGAGCTAAAAGAAAGATATAGAGAAGTCCATGTCAATAGCATAGCATATCACCCAAAGTGTTTAGATACTACTCCTAAATCTCAGATTTATCCAGAGTGCCTCAGGAAACTTTGATGTCATTGCCTCAGACTTTTTACTAAAAGAACAGAAAGAGTCCAAAAAATTGATGGTAACTTAATCTAGAATGTATAGTAATTGGTATGTATTGTCATTTAATAAATGTTTTTTCTCACTAATTATTCAATTTACTATATGCTTCCTGTGTATATGGATAGGAAGATAAATAAAAATTATCCCCTAACAATGATAAAAGGTAATTCAAAGGTTATTTAATTTTCTAATACTTTCAGGAAAAACCTCATGCTTTTGTTACGATGATCCAAGATCAACCTCCCATCACTCCTTTCACTTCTCTGTACAACTTTCAAATCAAATCAAATCAAATTGCTTTCTATGACCCCCAAAACACTATCGCAGTCCCAGGTTTATTGTAAGACACGTTAAATTTCCTCTGCCCTAAACTTCTTTTCCAAATCTGTAAATAGGCATTTTTCTTTATCCTCCAAGAATCAGCCCTACAATCTACTGGTTTGATAAGTCTTCCTTATCGCTTCAGAATTCTTTGTTTGGGAGACAGAAAAGATAATAGATAGTAAGTTAACTGAAGGCAAAAGACTATACTGAAGTATGCCTTTATCTCATGTCCTAGCCCAGGGTTGGGGTGATGGTCACTCAATCCATGATTAGGGGCTGTCTACACAGATGAGAATTTGCTCCTATTCCTTTGAGGTGATGTCAGACATGAATGGCTCTATTAGGGAGAAATCCCCTGACTACCTAACAACCTGACAGAATCCTGCAGCATATGCTAGCACGTTAGTTCAGAAAATCTGCCAAGATGATCCTAATAGCATCTCATCATTTGCAACCACTGATCCAAAGATCAGAGTGATTGTTGTGGCTTCATTAACCCACTGTCAATGAAATCTTGAATGCATCCTTTGAATTTAGGACTTTCTCTCAGCCAGCCACTCTAATCATAGAAGTGGTCATTTGCACTTGAGTGTCATCAACTCGACCTTATTTTTGGAGTGGTACATTTAATTCAGTGTTACAGAGTAGAGGGGAGTGAGCAGAATTCATCTTTTGTCACACTGCTGCTTTCAATAGATATTCTTTCTGAAAAGTCTACAGTGAAGAATTGGGGACTTGTGAAAGTATTGATTCTTAAATCTCATCCCTGTTCCTGTTCCCCACGCTCCTACCCTCATGAATTTCCAAAGGTCTTCTGGGCCCTATTCATGGAAAGATACTTAAACAAAGGGAGGCTTGTCATGAGTAGATTATCTCCACACATAACACCTAAAAGGTCATTCAGTCTTTTATCTCTGAAACAACTAACCTTCTTTGGAAGTAAATGAAATATGTCTCTTTGCTGCTGATTTGTTTCAAAAATAGGAAAAGGTAGAACAATAGGTACATTGTGCAGAGTATTTCTGAAAGAGAACTTTTATAAATTGGTAATTTAGAAAATCAGTGGGTTGCAGACAAGGCACAGCATCCTCTGTTGAGCTTTCAGCAACAACAGAAGTGTCATTTGAGTACACTCTTTAATCAAACTTTTTATACTCTATACCCGGTCTATGCAGAATTAAGTACTTGGGGCTGAGCGATACATTCCAATACCTCCTATTTCCATGAGACCTACTTTATCAAGCTCAGTTTTCACGGCAGGGAGTTCAAGCAGAGAGAGAGGTTAAGCAGTGCATTCAAGGTCATGCTGAATATGAATGATAGAAATATATTTTCTTATCCTTTCCTTCAGACTCAGTGTTCCCATTGCTTACAAAGATTATGACTAATATCATTTTTCACCAAGCTATCCCCACATCCTTTCTTACACGGTAATAAATGCACTGATTTTGGCCAGTGAAGGAAGTACTCTTATTTGTAGGAAAGGCAAGACTCTTTCCTAGCACTAGGAAAGAAATCCTAATTGATCTGAAGGAGCACTAATAATTACAGTCCCTAATTGCTGATGATTGCTCTAGGGGTAAGCATACAATCCAGTTCTGGATAATGAGAATTAAAAATAAATGAGTCGAAGGACTTCTCTTCCTGAAGTAAACTACAGAGTCCTTAGAACTATCTCGTATGGTGGTACAAAGATGCTTGGAGCTGTAATAACTATTTGTGTCCATGAGGTAACCAAGAGAAACATGAAAATGGCCTGAGATCCTGGGGTATATTTATGAGCTAACAAACCTGGAACTACCTACCTCCAGACTTTTTGTTAATTAAAATTATTTTTGTTTGTTTTGTTTTGTTTTTATAGCTGAAACCACCATATTCCTTTATATGAAGTTGAAAGCATTATTAACAGATAGATGAAGTGAGAGTACATCTCACGAGTAGAGTGCCTTGTAAGCATACAGAGAAAGTAAGGGCTGGTGGGGGGTAACTACGATGAGTGAAAAGAGAGGGTCACTTAAGTTCAGATAATGAAGGGCACATAGGGTAGAGCGGATGTCCTCCTCGAGCCACACTTAAGAGCAAGTTCCAACTGAAGTGCAACAGATTCAGTGCTGGCTCAAGCTAGTTGGTGGTTCGTGTGAAGAGACTAAGGAAGCAATCGTAAGTAGCACAGACTATAACTATATTAGACAAAACTGAACTTGTTCCAGTAACTGGGTATGAACCAAAGCAAGTGGAAACAACACCAAAGTCTAGCTCCCGAAAGCCAGGATACGGGTTACAGTTAGCGAACCCATCTACCAGATAAATCTGGCCAGCTGCCTATTTTTGTAAACACGGTTTTATTAGAACACAAACATACACACTCGTTTATACATTATGTATTTCAATGGCAGAACCATGTAGTAGAGACAGAGGCCATATGGCACACAAAGCCTAAAATATTTGCTATCTGAACCTTTGTAGAAAAAGTTTCCTGACTCCTGGGGTCGAGAGTCCTGGGAAGAGTTTATAGTCTGGGGACACAAAGTCCTTAGATACACAAAAGATATGAGACAGTGAGGAGGACCAAGAAAGACTGAGCATCGCTTTGGAAGCATTTGAGTGGGGGAATAGCTGCTACCCCCCAACATCACACACACACAACAATACTTTGCATCTATGCCAATGACTAACACTGTAGTAAATGTTGTGTTTGCAAAACTGAATAGAAGAACAGTCACATCCATAGCTCTGCTAGTATTTTATAGAAGTAACTTTTCATATGCTGAGCATCTGACTGCCCATTTAGGCAGGTAGCCTAAATAACTTCGTGCACATGCAGGATAGCACAAGATGAGAACGTGGAAAGGGAGGAGAGCTCTTTGGGTGCTGGGGTGGAGGGAAGGGAGAGTGTGGTGCTGACATAACAAAGCTGTAGCTTTCTAATTTATCCCATAGATTGCCTCTGGCCTAAAGCCTGACTGATATTTTACCATTACCCATCAATATGATTATACATCCTTTGGATCTAAAATTGCATTCTGAAATCTAAGCATCATCAAAAATGCAACAAAGGAAGAGATGGCTCATGACAATCCAAATGTCTCTACACAGAAAGAAAAATAAACATTTCATTTTCATAAAACTTGCTTTGAAAGCTGAAATTCACATAACGAATTCATAAAGAGACTTTGCTATGATAAGAATAATTTGGCCCTAAAGTATGAGCTGCTTTTATTCATGTGATAATTGCCTGGCAGTACTGAAGGTGTTCTCTCCCTTCTTTCTGCCCATGTTTATAATGTTGCCAAGAAGTAGAAAGACTAATATGGGGTACCTCGTGGCTGAAATTTCACCCTAAGATATTTGAGCCAGTAGATGACATCATGGCCAGTGTCAAAACCATGTCTCTTTATGAATAACTGCAGGCAGGAGTACAATCTTCACCTTCACTTACACCATCCTGTAAACCCAGTAATTAAAATACTGAATAATAATTTTGAAAAACCAGGGTCCTAATAAGCTTTATTTTTAGGGTGAAATTTTCAAATATAGGGTCATCTGTATAAAATGTTCTTGCACATCCCTTTTGTCTGGGCTTCCTGCTTCTCCTGTGTTCTAGATAATGCCTACTGATCTTATGAGACACAGTTCAAATGCTATCTCCTTAAGTGAGACTTTCTTCCAGTCCCAGCGAACTCCACGCTGTTGTACTTAGTGTTCTGTGCCTGGCCCAACTACATATTTATGACATTGGTTAATGTTTTTCTCCCTCTTGAGATGAGGGGAGACTTTATTTTCATCTCTTTATCACCTGTGTTTATTGCAGTGCCTGGAGCTGTCCATTAAAGGACAAGTTAATACAGAACACCAAAGGAATATCATGATAAGCTGTTTTTTTCAATTCAGGACTAATTTTTCTTTTTCTCAGATGAAATGTGATTCCTGACCTGTCTTCAAAGCAAAGTGAGAAAAAATGTAGTTACGTGGCTTTGTGGAATGTGATCTTAACTAGTCTGGGTTCTAGTTTGAGATCTCATTAACTAGCTGTGTTATTTGGTAAAAACCTCTAAGCTTCTTTGTGTTTTATTGTTCTCAATAAAAAAAAAGAAAACTATTGGATGGAATTGGATATTTATGGTTTTTCTTATATTTAATTTTCTCTGAAACTGTATATTTGTGACAAAAATAGATTTTCTTCTTACTCTAAAAATCCTTTTCTTCAAGTAAAGTGCCATATTTATTTTGGTACTATACACATCTGTGACCTACAATGATAGATCATATATTATCCAGGTTATTCTAAGAGAAAGGTTAAATTGAATGTTACCACCATCATAAACTTGTTTGTAAGTTGACAAGTATAGTGACCAAGATATGTCATTGTTATGTATGTATATGTGTGTGTAAATATATACACACACAGACTATATATAATAGTTTATAAAAATCCTAATGCTAATTACTATGCAAAATAGGTGTTATTTAAATTATGTTTTATTAAATCTGTAAATTAGATGTAAACTTTCATTTTCTTTTTAGAGAAACAGATGAAAAACATAGATCTGATACTCTACCACCATTAACAGAATTGAATGGCCTTAATTTCTCAATAGGATCATTCAATATTCATTTTTTAATTTCTGCATTTACACATAATATCTCTCTGGAGGCTTCTAACACATTCTACTGCTTCAGTTTTAATGAGAACTATCAAAGGTTACTATGAGATGATGATCTATACTTAATTCATAGATTTCCCTAGATATTTGTGCAATTCAGTGCTGTTTAGATTCTTTTTTAGTTTTATTGTCTTGAAACATTTATCCGCATCTTTAACTGCATCTTTAATCATTATTAGCATAACCCTTACATTCTTAAAGTTAGTATTTTGAGATTTAATATGGAAAAATTATGGCCTCTTTAGGGAATTTAATGGCTTTGCTTATGAGGAAATGCTGAAAAATAATTTCATGTACATGTAATGTTTCAAATGTGTGCCGATGAAATAATTTTATCTAACCAAGCTATATTAATATTTCCTTTTCCAAAATTTTATATAATTATGAGTTATCATTTTTACACAAATGCATTGGTCAGAATAAAACTTATTAAGTGCCCAGTTAGGGGTCATTGATACACACTAATTTTGCAGAGCATGTGTGAGTCTTAAAAAAACCTGATATATATACACATACCTACAAACCTGATATATATACACATATATATATATAGCGAATGTACCAAGAGTGGAGATAACATGAAATACAAAAGCTACACTATTAAGTGGGGAGAAAAAAGGTAAAGAAGGAGAAGAAAAAAGAAAAAGTAAAAAAGAACAGATGGGAAAAATAGAAAAAATAGCAAGGTTCAGTGAAATGAAGTCACACTGATTAGTGCATGAAATGTAAACAGTTCAAATACTTCAATTAGCAATCAAATGAATCAAGTTTCTTTTGAGAAATGGCAGGCAATATAAATACAAATATAATGTAAATGTAAATATAATGTATATATAAATATAATGTAAATATAAGTATAATGTAAATATAAATATAAATGTAAATAAATACCAGTATAAACACAAATGCGAATATAATAAATCACTTTGTTTTAATTTTTAAAAGTTAATTTTATGAGAAATTTTTTAAAATGAGACAAGATTTATATTTACTCACATATTTATTTTTATTGTTCTTTACTCTTGTGTAGATCCAAATTTCCAATTATTTTCTATCTGCTATCAGAACTTCTATTAAGATTTCATTTAAAGTAAGTTTTGTAACAAATTTTACTTCAGTTTGTCTTTTTTTTTTTTTAATTTTTCTCTTCTTATAGAATTCTAGTTTGAGCTTTTTAAAAAATATTTTTTCCTCAGCACTTTAAAGCTGTCATTTCATCGTATTCTGGCTTTCTTCGTTTATGAAAAGATATATACCATAAATCTTACATTTGTTTCTCTGTACATAATACACTTTTTTCTCTAATTATTCCTAAAGTTTTGTTGTTGTTGTTTGGGTTTGTTGTTTTGTTTTACTGCAGGTAATCGGCAGTTGAATATGGTGTCCCTTGGTATGGTTTTCTTTCTTTTTTTTAATTCTGCTTGGTTGTATTATCTTTTTGTGTCTGTGATAGTATTAGTTTCCTGTTGCTATTGTAACAAATTACCACAAATTAGTGACTGAAGACAACACAAATTTATCATTTTACTCTTCTGTAGGTCAGAAATGTAAAATGGGTCTTATTGTATAAATTCAAGGTGTCTGTTGAGTTGTGTTCCTTCCTGAGGTTCTAGGGGAAAATCCATCCCTTGCCTTCTCACCTTCTAGAAGCCACCTACATTCTGTGGCTCACAAGCCCTTTATCATCAAAGCACATCGCATTGAGCTCTGTTTCCTTCTGTGTCTTTGTGTATGTATTTCGAGGATAAAGAAACTTGTAGCAAGCGATGCAGACAGATTACTCAGCTCAGGGCTGAGTTTTGCATTTTTTCTTTTCTCTCTTTTTTTTGTCATTCATTCTCTCTCTCTCTCTTTCTCCTTTCTTCCGCCCTCCCTCTCTTTACTTTGACCCTCTTGCCTCCATCTTGTAAGGACCCTTGTGCTTGTATTAGACCTATCTTGGCAATCCGGGATAATTTCCCCATTTCTAGGTTCTTAATCACATCTGCTAAATCTCTTTCCATGTAAGGTAACATAGTCACAGGCAGATTCCAGAAATTAGTTGTCTCCCAAAGTGTCTACACCAACAGCCAACAGTGACCTTATAGATTTCATCAAAACTGGAAAGAAAATGGTTATTACTTCAAATATTTTGATGCCTCCTTCCTTTTCTTTCTAAAATTGTAAATACACATTATCAGACTACTTGATGTTGTCACATATTTCACTGTATCTGTGCATATTATTATTATTATTATATTATTATTATTTTCCGTGCTTTGTTTTGGAGAGTTTCTGTTGCTATATCTTCTAACACACTAAAATTTTCTTCTCCATTGCTGACTTTGTGGTCAATCCTATCCCATTATATTTTGATTTCAAATCTTTTATTTTCCATCTCTAGAATTCTCTTTTGGTTCTTTTTTTTTTTTTTTTTTTTACATATATATATATACCTTTCATTTCCATCAATTATGCTCATGTTTCCTTCAAATCTTTGAATGTATTTCTACCGATTTTTTTTTCCTGATTGTAGGTCTTGTTTTCTGCTTTTTCATATGTCTGGTGATTTTTAGTTGATTATAAACATTATGAATTTTATTTTGTAGAGTGAATTTTGTTGTACTATTTTAAGAGTGTAGAACTTGTTCTGGCAGGTAGTTAATTTATGCGTGGATCACTTTAATTCTTTCATGGCTTTTTTTTTCCTAGAATGTCTCTAGTAGTCATTTCATGGAGTTAGTTCACCCTCCTACTTTAAGGTGGGGCCTTTCTGTCTGCTGAGTGTTCCTTGCATTTCCAGAGGTCTTTCCATTCTGGTTGATCACAACTTGAACAACTTCTTGGCCCTATGTTTCAGCTTATAGCTCTGTGATAATTATTATTATTTGTTTCTGAAAAGATGTTTTATATCAGATCTACGGAGTTTCACTCTGCATCCTCAGATAGTATTCAACCAGAGACAGAAGGGTTATCTGGGAATTGACTCTAACTCATGTTTTTGCTATTAGTCAAGTATTCTCACCTGTCCAAAAGTGAAAGCTGAACCCTGACTTAGACTCTTATCCTCCAGAAAGTCTAGTCCAGAGTTTGTTTCTATGGCACAGTGGAGAACAAAAGAGAACAAGAAGTTTGCAAGTCCTCATGAGGTTAAGTAGCATGATGCCACATTTGCCACATTGTTTTGAACAAATCAAACCATAAACATCCCGGTTTCAAATGGCGGAGAAAAGACACTCATTCTTGATGGGAGAAACCGCAAACCCGCATTAATATAATATAAAATATAATATAATGTAATATATGTAATATAGTATAGGATAAGATAAGATAGCAATATAGAAACTAAAATGAAAGTGGCTATTTTTGCAAACAATCTATCACAGGTTTTTTTTAAAAAACAAATACATGGCTTTATATCTGTTATTAGGTATCTAGTATAACAAATTGGATTCATAGCCTTCTTTAATATATCACTTTTTTTTCCTCAACTGATGACAACAATAATGTTTTGCAGACTCTGAGCACCTCATAAAGTTATACTGACTCTAATTCTTACTCCCTGCAGGCAATGAGATCGACCTTGTTTTCCTCTCACAATTATCATGCAATTTACTAAGATTGTTTTCATCCCAAACCTTCCCATTCTTTAAACATGGTCAGATGCCAATTAATTATCTTAATCTTCTCTTTCCTGTTACATCAAACTGAGTTCTAAATTGACATCCTTTCTAGCTGGATAGTTGGAGTAATTCCCTCAGAAAATAAGGCTGGGGTTAATCTAAGTCACTTGAATGCTCTTTTCTCCAATAATCCAGATGGCTTTATTTTGTATTCCTCTGGTAAAATAGAGTTTTTCTTACTGGCTATGAAGGGACAGCAATATTAAGATCAACTCATTTTGAGTTTTGTAGGTTTTATATGATAATTATACTTCTATTTATGTTTCTAGCCAACCAGATCTGTCCCCTCAAAGTTATAAACTCAGTTAACCATGGCACCACGTTCTATCATACTTATCTACATCGAGACCCATCCAATGACTGCACCACAGTAATGAGTTAAAAAAAAAAAAAAAGAAAAAAACAGGAAACTTAGGTTTATACATGCAGCTTTAACTTAAAAAGAACTCTACCTTAAAACAAACAAACAAACAAACAAAATACATTTGGTTGGTTTGTTTGTTTTAAGGTAGAGAGAAAAGAAAAATGACCTTCTTTTCCAAAATTAGAATTAATGATTTAAAGATTAAAGCATGGGGTTTTTAATTAGCAGTCTCAGGAAACTAAATTCCAAATTAATCTGTAAAATGTTTAGCAACCATAAAATAGAATCAGCGAGTTCACTGCAACATTTTCTTCCCACTCTCTTTTCTAGACTTGATGTTAATGGGCAAATTACTCAGAGATTCTGCTTCCTATCTGAAAAACGGGAAAAACTAATTTGCATTGAAAATGGTTATTGCATTTGACTCTGTGACCCACCAAAAACTCTTCACATTAGGAGGATTTCTTCTCATCTTCCACCAGTGGGGCTATAGTGTAGTATTGATCAATTTTCAGGTCACACCAACATACCCGGCCAAGTCATTTGTGAATTAAGCTCATGACTTTTCTTACCCTTTCAGTTTGTACTAGGTAATGCTATATAAGGCCTGTGAAAATTAATGGAACTCAAATTTAAAATGGAGTCAGGAGGCTACAAAAAAGAACTCTCATACAAGTGTCACTCAACACACTTTCTGTGACCCCACAGGAAGAGACATACCTTGCACCTCCCACAGGAAGTGATACTAAACTACTCTGAAGGAGAAAAAAAAAGATTCATCCTTGCCTGGTAACCGCTCAGCCAATGGGAGACTGCCATAACTCAGCCAATGAAAGTCATTTTCAGTTTCCTCCAATGGACATTTTATTTACAACGGCCTCTCCCAAGTCCATAAAAAATCATTCCTCTCCTTCATTCCTCTGGAATTACACATGATTCATTATTAGACCTCATGTCCCAAATTGTAATTCTTTGTTTTTCCTGAATAAACCTATTTTGCTGAAGAAATATCTGACTTCCTGTTTGTTTAAGGTCAATAGGCCATAAATGAAAACTTAGGTAAAGATTTCAGTGTAACTATAGTAGGTGTCATGAAAATTTAGGCTATCATTTTTGATGGCTCATTTATGCCTCCTGCAGGTGTTTAAGCCTAATTGCAAATTTAACACTTTCACGTTCTGATGGATTTCTGCTGAGCCCAATATTATGACTTTGTGGTTCTAATTGCACCCAGGTCAAGAAAGGGAGTTCTGGCTGCATGGTCTCTTGATGTCCCTGAAAAGACTCTTGTTCTTTACCTGAGATGCTTTTGAATGGTATATAGTACCCTGCTGCAAATGGCATGGCCTTACTCTCAACTAGGCATTGCTAAAGACTGAATTGTCTCCCCTGAATTCATTCTCAAATCCAAAGCCCCAATGTGACCATATTTGGAGATAGGGCCTAACCTATTCACTAAGGTTAAATGAGGTCATAATGGCAGGTCCCTAATCCAATAGGACTAGTGTTCATATATAAAGAGGAGGAAAACTAGAGATATGCCCCAGCCCTTCCCTGTGAGTACACAAAAAGGGCATGTGAGGACACAGTGAAACGGAGACCATCTTCAAGTCAGGAAGCAACCCTATTTGCAGCTTGGACTTGGACTTTTAGCCTCCAGACTGTGAGAAAATAAATATCTGTTATTAAGCCACCCAGCCTATGGAATTTTGTTGTGGCAGCTGAGTCAGATTAATTCAAGTGTATTCCATGTAGTTTAC
>NW_011888810.1:10031902-10037332 GCF_000151845.1 Pteropus vampyrus
CTGAATTCATTCTCAAATCCAAAGCCCCAATGTGACCATATTTGGAGATAGGGCCTAACCTATTCACTAAGGTTAAATGAGGTCATAATGGCAGGTCCCTAATCCAATAGGACTAGTGTTCATATATAAAGAGGAGGAAAACTAGAGATATGCCCCAGCCCTTCCCTGTGAGTACACAAAAAGGGCATGTGAGGACACAGTGAAACGGAGACCATCTTCAAGTCAGGAAGCAACCCTATTTGCAGCTTGGACTTGGACTTTTAGCCTCCAGACTGTGAGAAAATAAATATCTGTTATTAAGCCACCCAGCCTATGGAATTTTGTTGTGGCAGCTGAGTCAGATTAATTCAAGTGTATTCCATGTAGTTTACCATTAAGCATCCTTTCCTATCACAGACACACCTGAGGCATGATATCGGCGAGGATACCCCATGAGGATAGGGTGCTATTCTTCACAATGTAATGGGCAACTGACACTGATGGCCATTATATGGGACTAGATGCCCAACAGTTAGAACATATGAGCCCATGAATTTAGAAATGGAAGTAGAAAAGAGCCTGCCTACTATAATTCCAGTGACCCAGTTTAGTAATTTGTTCTTGTCCTGACAACACTATTTTCTGTAGGTCTAGAAGTCCTGGTTCTCAGAGGACATACAGAAGCCCACCAGATTTTAAGTTACTGTAGCTATCTGGTCACTTTAGACTTTTCGAGCCAGTAAACCCCAAAGCAGAGATGGTAGTTACCCAATGAGTAGGTGTAAGTGGTCCTGATTTATCGCAAGAAGGTAGAATTGTGCCTACTTATAACAGAATCTACTACAGCAGCGAAGACTGTAAGTTCACCTAGAAATTGTAACTATTCAAAATCCTAGAGAAGCTGTGAAGGAATGGAGGATACTGAATATGATAAACAAGTAGATCTGAGAAATGCAAGGGATGAATTATAGTAAATGACGCGAAAGTCGCACCTAGATCTCCCTTATTAGCCCAGTGCACCCACTTCTCATTTCTGTATATGCTGGTTGCTATTGGTTCGTGATTGTACTTTCCTCTGGGGAGCTGCCTCCAATGATCAAAATTCCTAGTCCAGGAGGCTATGCCCTACCCTCAGGAGTAGACTATCCAATTACTAACTGATACAGGGTATTCATGGTGAGACAACTCCGTGGCACCATTCATGTTCCAAAACTTCTCATGGGATCACTGGCTTCTTCTCAGTTGTGAGTGAGCCTTCAGATAAATCCTCATCTTTGCTCAGCTTCTTCTCTATTCTGCCTTCTTTACCTCCTTAGAGTTTGTCTTGAGATAATTTCCTTAAAAAAATCACTTACACAAGAATCTCTATCTTGGGCTCTGCTTACACGGAACCTGACCTAAGATAGACTATAAAACGGTGTTCTTCCTCTTTATATATTTTGCTCAAACTTTAATTCCCTTTCTTTATTTTGAAAAGAACAAATTTAGTTCTTTTCCTCCAGAGTATGTTTTCATTTTACACAGAGTTTCTCCTTCCTTGCCTAATTCTCAATTTCCTTAAATCAGGGAGGGGAGGAATCAGATTTCCTGTCTCAGTGTGGTGTAGTTTCTATTAGTGCCATCTCAACAAGCTGTGAAAAGTCCAGGTCTGCAGCCTCACTGTTCAGGGAAACTGGCAGCAGTTCCTTACCTTCCCCAGTTATTTTTACAGAGTTTTGTCTGGCTTTGCCTGTTCTCTCTGGGACCATTTAATTCTTTCCCAAGTGGCAAAGCCTTTAGTGCACTAAAGGGGTCTGAGACTTGGTTCCCCGGAAGCACCACGCTTTCAAACAGTTCTCCCACCCCAAGGCTTAACACCTCATTATCAGATTTGCCTTTGGGAGCTCTGCCCTCTCCTTGGCTCCCTGCAGATCCCTTCTACCCCATGGACAAAATTGTTCCAAACTGACTCTCGGGGAGTGAGAGTTTTCCTTTATCGTTCCCCCTCCCCCCCATCCCAAAGCAATAGGCTGGAGGTATTTGAAAACATAAGCATAGACCACCCATGCCAGTGATTTTTTTTCCAGTATTGTTATTAGCAATTCTTTTATGCAGGGTAGGGCTTCACACAATTAAAGAAAGAGTGCTGTTCTTTTTACAAGGACACTTTTTCTAGAAAATTATAGCCTAATTTTATTAGCCTTACATTATCCATTATTCCACATTCTTTAGTGTGCCAGTTACTGTACTAAGTATTTAAATGCTTTACCTACATTATGAGAACACTAGGTATTAGGGGCTGCTATGATTTATAGTTTATAGATAAAATTAAAATAGGTTAAGTGGTTTTCTAAGGTTGAACAACTAACAACTAGCAGAACAAGTGCTCTATAGAATAAATGAATTAATCTCAGGGTGTGGCTTTTTGGTTCACACATGGTTATTAATCCAAATCTAGCTTTTATGTAGATGTCTTGACATCTCTATCATGGTGTGCCTGAGTAGAAGGAAATACTCATACCTTTCATGATCACTGTACATCTGTATACTTTTTAAGCACTATGAAGTCAGTGTTGGGGCTGTAATTTTGTAAGTATCTTTTTGGACATCCTCAGTATTATGATAAATGAAGTCTATATGAAAGTGTATGTGAATGGTTAAATTTTTTTAAATCCTGTCAAAAAGAATCTTTAACAGTGTTGTAAAGAAAGTACCCATGGTTTCTGGTTAATGCATAATGCGTGATCCGTCTTCCTCTCTGACCATAGGAGATGAATCCTTAATTGAGAGCAATAAAAATTGTCCTCCTCTCCAAGTGGGAAAATGATGCTGCTGCAGATCAGAGATGGCTTTCTTTAAAAAACACAGAGGCAGCATTCAAAAATTAGAAAGAATTGTTCCTAGAAAGTAGGATGTTGCACGGTATTTTGAAGAAGGGAAACCTCTTAGATTTGGAATAACATCACTAAAATTTCTAACACAATGGTTGCATTCGAGGTGAGTCTTGAGCAGGTTCAAAAGCCAATAAATGTTTTCTGCATATCATAAGAATAACTCTAAAACAAGAAAGAAACATCTCAGTTTAAAATGTATCATTTATTACTCATGTATTACAAAGAATATTAATGATAGAGTGAATGATTAATAGAACTTTCACAGCACAAGAAAAATGGCATTTTCCCTTAGTTATTCATGTTAATTTTCACCACTCATTTTGTATGAAGGAATTAGAAACTTGTATCTATATTATTATTTCTACTTTTTTCTAAACAGCCTTTAAAGTTTATTATAGAATAAAATATTTATAATTTCCATTTTATAGTATGTTGTTAATTTTAGCCAATCATTTTTATCTGTAGAAAATATTATCTAGGAATTGTAATAAATTGGTAACTGACAGGGTAAGCTCATCCTTTCTAAGTAATGTAATCGAGATTCTAATACCCAGATTGGGCAGAGCCAGGAATGTAATTGCAATGTCATTCATGCTTAAGTAATCTATGTTTTTTGATGACTACTACTCGTATTTGGTTATAATAAGCATTACGAAAACCTACTGTCTCCTGTTTTCCATCTGTCATTAGACAATAACGATGTTTACTTGGAATATAACAGTGTTCCACCTTGCCATTATCCCTGTGTTCGGAACCCTTTATTATGGTTACCACATTATAAATCAACTTCCCAGAGGTTTCAGCATGGACAATGGCTGTCACCAGTTTGTGAGAACTAAAACAACCTAAGAATCATTCACTTTCAATCTAGAGATCGAAACTTATTCTACTCCTGCTTTTGAAAATGCTCAAACCTTGAGATTTTTTTCTTTTTTGTATGTTCTTCATAGCCACTACCATGTGGCACTTTAAAATTTCGGAATCTTCATTAATATGTTCCTTTATATTCTACCCTGCATAAGCACACATTCTCTAAACACTGGTGGAGCAACTAAAAAAAGTGTTAAAAATGCCTCTGTTTTAGTCAATGTCATTTCTTAATGAAGTATGTGATTTCTTGATTTATAGTCACGTTTTCCACTGTCATCTCCTTATTAGGAATTTTCCAGGATAACTGACTTAACATGCTTGTTTTTAAATACATTTATCTATCAAGCAAAAAGGATCATGGGTAATATAGTATATTATTCAAATAGAAAAGTTTTCTCTCTTTACCTCCTAAACAGATACATGCCAGAATCTGATGAAAGATTCATGCCAACCTTTGAGTTGCCCCTTATATTTCCTGAGAGCTCCTGCATAAGTCAACATTTTATAGAGCCTCTTTTAATATGACTGAGAAAATACATTCTTCACTTTTTTTCTCTTGTGCAATACACAGTGCCACCTGTTTAAGCATATAACCTCACCTTTGCCTTTATTTTTGCTTAGAATAATTACCAGATAGAGCTTATTGAAAGGTAAGACTGTGGCTAAGTAAGAAGAAACTGTTCTAGAATTGTTAAGTGGGGAGGTAAGCCTTTAATGACAATATTCCTCACATGAGGAGTCATGGTGCTAGTTATTTCTGCAATTTAGGAAGTTGATTAGTAGAGAACTATGGTTTTGCTCTAATTAAACAAACAAGTGACACTTAATACACACAAAAAAATGTCTGTGTTATTCTCTATTCTCTCATACTATTTTCCTGAATTTTTTTCTTAAACCTTTTGTCAGGTTTAAATTAGTTTTCTTGGTTGAAATCAGCAGTCTTAATTTGCAATTGAAATCCATCCAATTAAACAATAGATTGCCTGGAATTAATGGTAATTGAACAATCCAAAGTAAATGGGACAAATTGTGGACAACTGAAGGGGAAAATAAACATGGCACAATTTAAGCTTGGAAAGGCACATACATAAATAGAACCATGGAACCATGTTTCTTGGGATGCCATTTGCTTTCATACACATCTATAAAAGCATTTGTGGGACCCTACACTGACCTAAAACATGAGAACCTTGGCAGACACAGACAACTAGAACTGAAGTAGCTACAAGTCACTATCTTTGCAATGGATTTACTTTCTCTTCCTTAATAGGATATGGCAAAATATCCCTATATTGCCATTAACCACATAAATGTGACAAGAAAGGGGTTTTCCACTGCATACATTGTAATATAGCTCCATTGAAGGATCTAACTCTCCTTTCGCAGGCATAATGCAATAGCTAAGACTGGAAAATAAGTGCTATGGTGAAGCTTATATTGATTTGTTGCCAGGGAGAGTGAGAGAAATATAGAAACATAATCTAGTTCTTGCATAGGTACTGCTAGGTCTTTGGAGAGTTAATTCAAAAAAAAAAAAATGTGGCTTTTCAAAAAGGGGTCTCTGATTGGATAATAGCAGGTGTTTCAAGCAAAGCGAGGCAGCCTATACAGACAGAAACTGCTATAACCGCCTACAGAGAGAGGCAGATGGCCTCCTTACCCAAAATTTGGTTCAGAGACACTGATGATGCCACAAACTTACCAAAAG
>NW_011888810.1:10037382-10039620 GCF_000151845.1 Pteropus vampyrus
ACATAAATAGAACCATGGAACCATGTTTCTTGGGATGCCATTTGCTTTCATACACATCTATAAAAGCATTTGTGGGACCCTACACTGACCTAAAACATGAGAACCTTGGCAGACACAGACAACTAGAACTGAAGTAGCTACAAGTCACTATCTTTGCAATGGATTTACTTTCTCTTCCTTAATAGGATATGGCAAAATATCCCTATATTGCCATTAACCACATAAATGTGACAAGAAAGGGGTTTTCCACTGCATACATTGTAATATAGCTCCATTGAAGGATCTAACTCTCCTTTCGCAGGCATAATGCAATAGCTAAGACTGGAAAATAAGTGCTATGGTGAAGCATATATTGATTTGTTGCCAGGGAGAGTGAGAGAAATATAGAAACATAATCTAGTTCTTGCATAGGTACTGCTAGGTCTTTGGAGAGTTAATTCAAAAAAAAAAAAATGTGGCTTTTCAAAAAGGGGTCTCTGATTGGATAATAGCAGGTGTTTCAAGCAAAGCGAGGCAGCCTATACAGACAGAAACTGCTATAACCGCCTACAGAGAGAGGCAGATGGCCTCCTTACCCAAAATTTGGTTCAGAGACACTGATGATGCCACAAACTTACCAAAAGAGTATGAAGAGGTTTATTTCTTACATAATTGAGGCCTCTGGGAGGAACAGGAAGGCTTGTCAAGCAGGTCAGAGAGAGCAAGTAAAGGAGGCTGAGTTTTTACTGCAGGTAAGAGGTAGGCTTAAGTGAGGGGTCTCTGGTGTGGGCTAGGGCTTTCATGGTTCACATCTCCTGCTTCTACCAAAGGAGGACCCAGGTTTTCTTATCGACTTGTCCAGACATAGGACAGGAGGCAAAGACATAAAAGCTGTCTACAGTCAAATGTCAAAATAAAAAAATAAAAAAAAAATGAAGTGAGATTCCTTATTCCAGAGACTGAGCATTGAGACTGAACAATGTCAAAATGGGTTCCCTCCAGTTCTGCTCTTGGTCCTTCAGAACGAGCTGACTTACTGACACATTTCCCACTAGCTGGTCCATTACTGTGATACATAAAACGCCACCGCAATTCTAAGTAAAAGTTTAGGTGGTCCCAACTACCTTTGCTCCTCGTCACCCTGACCCAGGGTGTCTCGTTTGCTTCTGATTCCCTTATTTTCTCTGAATCCAGACTCTCGTCACAGAATCCATATTAGAAACACTTTATGGCAAACATATCTGTGCACCATCCCAGAATCAGTGCCAGCTGCTTAGACCTCTATTTTCTTCCTGAACTGTCAGCTGTGCTTATGAATTCAACTTCAGTACTTCTTACCTTTGCCCTATAACCTCTGCCTTTGGTGAAGACGTCCACTCTGTCCCAGTAACTGTGGAACATTTTGTCCAGGGCGTCTCTACCCTCAACTGCAAAGAGGAGAATTTGAATACTGAGTTTCCTTATGTTTTGACTGTTCCACTCTCTCAATCTTCTCTCTATATATGGTCATGTTTTCCTTTACATTGTGTCAGTTACCGTCTATAAGCTGAGTATTTCCAAATAAATGTGTCACTTCTAAATTCCCTGCAAATACAACTACGTAATTTGCTTCCCCCATCTAGGCATCTCACAAATGGGGGAGAGGGGGGTCACAAAACTCCAAGTTCAAAGCTGAACTCATCATTTATTCTGAAACTGTTGCTTCTCCTTAAACCCATTTCAACATTCTCATAATTTCCAAAATCACAGATTGAGTTGGTTGCTCTTATCGTCATTTGATATCTAACAAAATTCCAGTTCTGTGGAGTCTAGCTTCCTAATATTTCTTCAACCTATCAAATTATGTCAAAACCCACAGCCATCCCCCTAGAGTAGGCTTCCAGCGTTCCTTTCTGAATCATTTCAAAAGGCTGATATTCCTGTCTCAATTATTTTGCAGTTCAGGCCATTGTATCTGTATCTTCAGAATTAACAGTTAAAATGCTTCTCTGGTAATGTCTCTCCCCTGAGTAAAAAATCCTTGGGAGTTTTCTCATTATTTTTGGTAGAAAGTCTCAATTTCTTATGGTTGTTCACATTTTCTATTTTGAGTTGAATGATGTCTCTCAAGAAGACATGTCGAAGTTCACACACCTGACACCAGTGAATGTTACCTTATTTGAAAATAGAATTTTGGCAGATGTAATTAAGTTCAGATGAGATCATACTAGATTGGGATTGGCCCTAAACCCAATGACTGGTATCTTTATATAGAGAGGG
>NW_011888810.1:10039670-10045718 GCF_000151845.1 Pteropus vampyrus
TTTACATTGTGTCAGTTACCGTCTATAAGCTGAGTATTTCCAAATAAATGTGTCACTTCTAAATTCCCTGCAAATACAACTACGTAATTTGCTTCCCCCATCTAGGCATCTCACAAATGGGGGAGAGGGGGGTCACAAAACTCCAAGTTCAAAGCTGAACTCATCATTTATTCTGAAACTGTTGCTTCTCCTTAAACCCATTTCAACATTCTCATAATTTCCAAAATCACAGATTGAGTTGGTTGCTCTTATCGTCATTTGATATCTAACAAAATTCCAGTTCTGTGGAGTCTAGCTTCCTAATATTTCTTCAACCTATCAAATTATGTCAAAACCCACAGCCATCCCCCTAGAGTAGGCTTCCAGCGTTCCTTTCTGAATCATTTCAAAAGGCTGATATTCCTGTCTCAATTATTTTGCAGTTCAGGCCATTGTATCTGTATCTTCAGAATTAACAGTTAAAATGCTTCTCTGGTAATGTCTCTCCCCTGAGTAAAAAATCCTTGGGAGTTTTCTCATTATTTTTGGTAGAAAGTCTCAATTTCTTATGGTTGTTCACATTTTCTATTTTGAGTTGAATGATGTCTCTCAAGAAGACATGTCGAAGTTCACACACCTGACACCAGTGAATGTTACCTTATTTGAAAATAGAATTTTGGCAGATGTAATTAAGTTCAGATGAGATCATACTAGATTGGGATTGGCCCTAAACCCAATGACTGGTATCTTTATATAGAGAGGGAGATTTGAAACACAGAGACAGACACACACAGAAGGAAAACCATTATATGAAGACAGGCAGCAACTGGAGTGATACAGATAGAAGCTAAGGGGCACCAGTGATTGCTGGCAACCACCTGCAGCTAGGAAGAGGCAAGGAAGCATTCTTCCCTTGAGATTTCAGAGTGAGTATGGCTCTTCTGATACATTTATTTCATATCACTAGCCTCCTAGCTGTTTTGTGCCATAAGGAATTTATTTTTATCCACCGAGTTAGTGACAATTTGTTATGGCAGCCCTAGAAACAAATACATTTACTTGACAATATCTGGTCCTTGTTTATTTCTACAGTTATAACAATCATCATTCTTTTATGTGCATTCTCCTGATCTACCCTGTACATACACATATATTTATTATTTGTACTTAATTAGCTTTATTATTGATATATTCTCATTCGATACTCTATCTGCCTATATTACCTATGTATCAGTTATGTGTGGTTGTCATAGCAAATTACCACAGATTTGGCAACTGAAACAACAGAAGTGTATCGCAGTTCTGGAGATCATACGCTTATCCTTTTTGCTGGGCTTTAATCAGGGGCTGACAGGGCTACACTCTCTCCAGTCTCTAACGGAGGTTTTTTTCCTTTGCCTCATCTACCTTTGAGTGACTGCTGGCATTCCTTTGCTTGTGGCTACATCATACCAATCTCTGCCTCCATCTTTACCTCACCTTTTCCTCTTTTGTATTTGCATAATTTCCCTCCACCTCTCTCTTATAAGGATACTTGTGATGACATTTAGGATCCACCCACATAATTTAGAATAATCTCATTGAATATCTTTAATTCCGTCTTCAAAAATTTACCAAATAAATTAACACTCAGATAGGTTCCAGAGATTAGAACCTAATATCATTTGTGACTATTTTCGGACCTGACACTCTATCTCATTTTAGACTCTTTTGTCTCTTCCTTTAGTCGTTCTCAATTGGGAGACATTTTGCCTCCCACGGAGCATTTCACAAAGTGTGGAGAAATGGCTGATTGTTACACTTGATAATGCTACTGGCATATGGTGTGAATAGACCAGGAATGCATGTTCTGCTAAACATACGACAATGCATAGGACAGAACCTCCTCTCACCACCACTACCATCAACAACTATGAATTATCTGGTCCAGATGTCAATTGTACTAACACACTGAGAAATCCTACAGTTAATTGAAATTCCATTTCATACCGTTTACTCATAATATCCTTCTGTAATCCTTCTTTTTCCAACAAGACTGATTTAGATGTCCATGACAAATATTTCTATAGCATCTTGGGATTCTTTTATATTAATATTTTAAAAATAACATTGTGATTACCTTTTTAAAAGCCATTTCCATAACTAGGATGTCACTTTCAGAAGGCTGTATAAATGCCTATCTTTTTGTCCTTGTATTAATTGTGCTGACCAACGTCCACACATAAAATAGATGATCAATCAATATTTTAGTGAACAAATGATAATTTAATTTAAAAATTACTGAATTTGCAGGGAACTATAATTTGTCCCCAATTTATTGGAAAGTTCAGACTTCGAGTTTTTTTTTTCCCAAGAAGCTATAACTTTATTAATAGAAACAGTACGAATTTCAAAACCAAGCTGCAGTTACTCTTTTGCAACACTAAAAAAAGGTCCTTGTTTTTAAATGGTTATATGGTTCATTCCATAATAACATTTACAATATCATTACTGTTGTTCTTCAGGGCTCAGACTGCCTTTGCTCTTGAAACATTTGCTTGTGACAAGATCAATTCTATGTCTTTAACTTCCATACCGATGTCAACCTCTTTCTCTTCACCCTCCTCTTGTACCATAGAGTCTATGTATTTTCTTGAATGTTAGAGACATTCAGGATTTACCTTGAACTCTGAATTTCTCAGCAGCTTCTAGCTGTTCTTGCAGAGATAAATCTTCAATCTTGGCTTCCCCAAAACCTATTCAGGTATCTGATGCTGGCCTCTTGGACAAAGAGAATATTCTTAGATTTCTAGATAGTGACTCTAGCAACCCCTGTGACCTGTCAAAGACCCAGTTTCGACACAGCCTTCCATGCCTTCTTTTGACTCCAGCTCTTTTTTCTTTAGGTTTTTCTTTGCTAGCTGGTTCTTCATAGATTTCAGCTACTGCTGCTAGCGGGGCTTGTTGTGTGGTTGCATGTTCCTTGAGCTTCAGTACTGATTCATTACTGTCCAATTCTGTGCCAGACCCTGCTCGGCCTGGGGCTGTGGCAGCTCCTGCTTTGCAGCAGGGATGTTTCTGTGGCTTCACCAGGCATTTGGTTCCAGGAACACAGAACCAGGATGGTGGTAGAAAGAGAACCAGACTTCAAGATAATGACCATATCCACAAGTATGATGACTGATATAGATTTCACAAATTCACATATTCTTGGACACTTTGAACTTCAAATATCCAATCCTATTGATCTTATTCTATTAATTCCATTAACCCTATTATTGTGTTCATGTAATCCAAAAACCATCACATCACATTACTGGCTTTAATCTCAGTTCTCCTCTGTTGTTATTTAGGAGAACAATTGATTTGGGACTTATAGATTATGACACACACTTTGCCTCAGGGCCCTCATTCAAAAAAAAAAAAAAAAAAAAAAAACCACGACAAACATTTTTGAACCATTTGGGGCCAAGGATGCTTTTAAAAATCTGATGAAAGTTATGGATACTATTCAAAAAAAAAAAAAAAAAAAAAAGCAAAAACTTCCATGAGGGAGTTTCCAGGATATGAAGCAAGAGGAAAGAACCAAGGTAAAGAAGTTAAGGATTTAAAAAGATGGAGTTAATTGCTTAGAGAGACTAAGACTAAGAGCTAGAGATTGTAAGAAAGAGGAATTGAGAGGAACAGTCTGCATAGAGAGAGAACTCTGGAGAGCTGCAGAAGGTTCCCTGTGAACACTCAGCAGAGTACTGATCAGGGCAGCAGTTTGGAGAAATAATCAAGGTAGGGCAAAGAACTACCCGAGAAGATTAGTGGGACTGTTACACAGAGATCACACAGGTTTGTTAATAGACTCTGTTCTCACCAGCCAGACTGAAACGTGTTATAATTCTCAGGGCATCAGACATAGTAGTAATCAGAATAGTCTCGCTTTAGTAGTGGGGAAAAATTATCCCTAGAATAAATATGAATGTTGTCCTAAACCTCTAGCTAATTGCAAGGTAAACAAGTTCAATGTTCAAAAATTAATTGTATCTCCACATAGAATAGAAGAATCAGAAATAAAAAATAATTTCATTTTCAAGAATATTGAAATATTACAGATAAATATGATGAAAATGTGTAAAACCTGCACTCTAAAAACTGAATCAAACAGACAAACAAATCTGGGTAAATTTAGGGAAACAAATTGAATGATATGCCATACTCACTGGTCAAAAGATTTAATATTAAGGAATTGATTTCCCCAAATTGATCTGTAGATTCCAGGAAATCAAAATTAAATGTCATTAGGCATTTTTTTTAATAGAAAATAACAAGTTGATCTAATATTCATATGTAATGCAAAGATACTAGAATGCTGAAACAAATATGAAAAAGAACAAAGTTGAATGAGTAATCCTAAATGATTTCAAGGTTTATTATAAAACAACAGTAATCAAGACAGCATAGTATTGACAGGAAAGATAAATGAAGTCTTAAAAAATAAAACAAACAAAAACAAAACAAAATAAAACAAATTCGGATATAGAGAACTGATGGCTGTCAGAGGAGAGAAGGGTGGCATGGATTGAAAAGGTGGAGGGGAATGAGAGGTATAAATTTCCAATTATCAAATAAGTAACCAATGAAGATGAAGTATACAGCACAGAGAATACAGTCAATAATATTGTAATAACTTCTCATGCTATGGCAAAGACTAGACTTACTGTGGTGATCATATTGTAAGGTATATAAATGTTGAATCACTACGTCGTACACCTGAAACTAATATAATATTGTATGCCAACTCCATTTTAATATTTTTTAAAAGTTAAGATAGATAAATTAATCAATACAAAAAATAAAGTCCAGAAATAAACCACACTTATATGGTCAATTGACTCTTAACAAAGGTCTGAATAAATTTCAGTGAAAATAGTTTTATCAACAAATTTTGTTGGATATCCAAATGCAAAAACTTGAACTTCAGTTTATAATTCGTACCATAAAACAAAAATTATTTTAAAATAGATCACTTAGACATATACATATAACCTAAAATTATAAAACTAATAGAAGAATATATTGGAGCAATTACTGTGGAATTTTGGTGATGTAAGATTTCTTAGATGCAACAAGAAAAGTACCATACATAAAAAGGCAATTTGATAAATTGGTCATTATCAAAATTAAAACCATCTGGTTTTCAAAACACCATTAAGAATCGTTATAACTGTTAAGATAATGAAAAGAGATGGCATTAAATATGAGAAAATTATTTTAAAAAATTATACAATAAAGAACTGGTATCAAAAAATATATTAACAACTCGCAAAAATCAGTAACAAAAAAATAAGCAGCCTCATTACAAATTGGTAGACTATTTAAATAGAAACATCCCCATGAAAACATCCCCATGAAAAATCCCATGAAAACATGACATAATGGATCATTAGGTAAATACAAATTAAAACTATAATATCATACTACCACATACCTATTAGAATAGCTAAAATGAAAAACAGTAATTATACAAGTGTTGGAGAGGATGTAGAAAAACTGGAAATATCATACACTGTGATTCCTACTTAATTTTTTGAGACAATTATTCTTAATAGCTAATATATGCATTTAATAGTTTAAAATATTATTTGAAAGAATAAAAATAGTTTTACCCACTACCTCTCTCCTAAGCTGTACTTTCCTCATCTGCGAAATAAAGCAAATACAAGAAAATATACTTGAAAAGTCTTAAGAAACCATAGTACAGATAGATGAATGACTTGCCCAGGGTTACAAAACTAATTAGATATGAATTTAGAGCTTCAGAATCATCTAACCCATAAGCCCATGCTATTTTCACTATTTCTTTTTTCTCACTTGTCTTTTTGCAGTTAAATGATTGTTATATAACAGCTATACTGATGCATAAATGATATGCATTATAATGTACACATATTAAGGGTATAATTTGATAACTTTAGCATATGTATTCATCCATAAAATCATTACAATCAAGATAATAAACATATCTATCACTTGCAGAAATCTCATTTTGCTCACATGTAATCATTTTTTAGTCACTGTAGACTACATTTTCTCGATTTT
>NW_011888810.1:10045768-10047889 GCF_000151845.1 Pteropus vampyrus
CCCATAACAGTAAATATGAACTATTTGAAAAATAAGTATGCTGAACATGCCCGATCTCATCTGATCTCGGAAGTTAAGCAGTGTCAGGCCTGGTTAGTACTTAGATGGTAGACCACCTTGGAATACCAGGTGCTGCAGGCATTTAAAAAAAAAAAAACATAAAAATAAGTATGTATATAAAAAATGAGGAATAGATAATATAATTCTTCAGTAAATATCTATTGATAATTCATTTTTCAGATTCCCTTGTTATCTCTTTGCAAGGCTATAACAGACTTAGGGAGTTTGGAAAACAAAGCAGAAGAGTTTTGATGGCAGGAGGAAGGAAAAAGAAACACTTTACAATAGCCCCTTTACCCATTCAAGAGGGTTAGCTCTGCTCACCTTGTGACCTGTTTAGCAGGGATTTACGTAGACTCAGCCCAGTCTTTAGAAACTCAATATAATATTGTCCTTCGTCACTGGTGTCTTTGGCAGGGTATGCCTCTTACAATGTCTGGACTATAGGCTTATTATGAGCCCCTGTTAGAAATGAGTCTCGTCCCTGTCCTTTACTTCCTCCTTTTCCCTTAGGGATCTGGGTAACTTCACCAGACTGGATCCTTACTCCTTGTTGACAGAGCAATCCAGTGCTTTACCCACTCGTGAGATCTGAAATATCTCTCCATTGTTTCCTTCTATCAATATCCAGCCTATCATATTGAAAACACTATTTTTGAACACTGGTGGACGGTGTCCTGTTGTTCTTTTGGATAATCTGCTTGACTAATCAGTGTGCAGGTAACTGCTCAAAACTGACATCCAGTTGAGATAATGGAATTAACCAGCAAATGGTCAGTCAGAATCTAAGTAACTTAGAAGTTCTTCCAGTGAATTAATCGGAGACTCATAACGATTAATAATTTAAACTAAGGTAAGTATGCAAAAGTTAATATGAGATAGAGAGAGAAAAAAAGAGAAGGAGTGTGGGTGGGGAGGTGGGGGGTGCAGGGGTGGGACAGGTAGAGAGGTTTTAACACCACAAAAACTACTTGTGAGATTAACCAGCCCAGTGGTTCTCAATAGCCCTGTTGTGATAGATTGCTTGGTTGGTCATAATCAGTTGACAGGGAATTGCATTTAACTTAATTTTGCATTATATACTTTTGCATTAATTAAAGCAGATAATTAAAGCACATTGCTGCTGTTTTCATTCTCTTGAATTCTGCTATGGTCCCTTATTTGATAGAGAAGCAGGAACACTTTCAGTGCCCAAATTTCAGCAGTAGTATGTTATGGTGATCATGGGAATGGCTTTGATTAGAGGGTTGCTGATAAATTAATATTGAGTACTGCGGATCTATCCAAGCTGCTTTTTCTACTGAGTACAAAACTAACTCTCTGAAAGAGAAAGTGCCTCTTTCAAGGTCACATAAGAAGTTAATTTCTGATTTTTTTTCTTGCTCTATGAATTATCTCTATTTCACATTTATATTTATACAACATTTTAATGGGATCGGATCCAGAACATTCAGTATGGTGATGGAAAATTCAAACCTATAGCCATTCCCTATGTGAAGGCATGGGTATCTGTTTCTGTACACTTATTAAGAAGTTACAATTAAATTATTTTCAAAGAGGAATATTGTTGCTCACTTCTTGTGTCTTTCACTATTCTTGACTTGTCATTCGCAGCTTCCATTATATTTTTAAGATGCAGCAAGAAGGAAAAAAATGTGCAGAATTGTTCACGTTAATGATACAAATGCCATATATACTTTTCAACTACTTTTAAGAATAATATCCTTTGAAAACACAGACTTCATCTTTAGACAGTGAGCAATGGAAAGCTGTGAAACCCGTAAGTTAATATTATATTTTCCACAAATCACATCAAAGAATTCTCAACATCTAATTAGCCTAAATATTTAATTTGTTCTGAAAATGTGATAGAGAAAAATATTTAACACATGGAGTTTTCTGACAGATAATCTGTTTTCTACAGATATTTTTATTGATGTCCCTGAAGCTACTAAGATGATGAACCACTTACCAAATCTAAAGTCTATATGACTTCCTAGGAACAGATGGCAGGAGAGTGCCTCAATTGATACAATTCCTGGTGCTCCAGTGACACTTATT
>NW_011888810.1:10047939-10050892 GCF_000151845.1 Pteropus vampyrus
TCCCTCTCAAAAAATTTTGCTTCACAGACACAATTGTGTGTATCTGTCTCGATGCATTTAAAACATTCTGAAATTCTTCTTCCTTGAAACTAGTTAGAAAATATATATAACAAAACCTGTTACCAAAGAAACAGGTAAATAGCTTCAACTATGAAGCAACAACAATAAAAAATTATTTTAACAAACACTTCTAAATATACAATATATAACAAAAAAGTATGAAGATTAAATGGAGGATGAGATTAATGACAACTAAGAGGCAGAGATTCTGAGACCTTGGTCAGACACAAATTTCTCTAAAAGTTTTAGCACCTTGAAACTTTATTTTAAAATGTTTTTATTAAGTATATAAGATCTAGAGATGTGGGTGAGTTATGAAAGAAAAATACTAAATTTGTAAATGGAAACTGAGTCCCACATGATAGTATGAAAGGAGAGTGGTGTCTAAAAGAGGGACTCACAAACATGAAATACTACTATTTTAATACTCAATCTTCTCTTCATAAGGGGTCTGCTTATGTTAATATAGAGTAGGAAAGACAAACTTCAAGGTACATCTATGAACTACATGAAACAAAATTATTCAGGTACTTGTTAATAGGCAGCACAAGATAATAATCACTAGGACAAAATAACTTTTAAAAAGTGAGAAATAAAATAGCCCCCGTTTTCTAACTAAAGTCTCCAGGATTCAGTATAATGAAGAGAACCCAGAGCCCAGAGGGCTTGCTGAGTTGAAGAGACAGAGTTTAGAATTTCAAGAGGCCGAGTTAGCTCAAATTTGAGGAGCAAATACTAGAGAGAAACTTTAAAAATTGTTCCAGAGACCTGTAGAGTGGTCCTTTTGAATTCTACACTGAATACTTTTCGGCACATGCATGTGAGGTACTCAAGACTTGAGAAAGACACACTGGAAAGGAATAAACAGAACAATCCATATAGCTCATGCAGGACCAAAAGTTCATGTTTCCACTAGTCAGAGTAGAAAGACCTCCTAATTCAGGGAACAATGTGTGTGTATGGTACTCAGCAGAATATTACTCAGTAGTGGAGGCATATTAGCTGCTCTGGACTACCCTAACAAAATTAGAAGATTCAAAGGGTTAAATTGAATCCAATAACATTAAGCAAATTCATGAATGAAAAATAGCAAAATTTAAAGATATATGACAAAATTCAGAAAACAAATCTAAGAAGCAGGAAAATATAATCAGGAGAAATGATAGAAGATACAGACCCAGAACGACAGAGGTAAAGAAGGCTGCAGACCAGCATATTAAAATACTTAATATAAACATATTCCTTATGGCATAATAGAGAAAAACAAAAGCAGCAATATAAATGGAGCTTCTAGAAATGGGAAGTACATTATCTGGGGAAAAAATACACTGTATGAGATTAACAGCACATTAGATACTGCAGAACAAAGGTTTAGCAGACTTAAAGACCTATCAAAAGAAACTATTTAAATGAAACAATGAAAGAAAAAAGTAAACAACTTTTCAGTGAACTGCAGGACAATGTGAACTGGATAGACATATGTGTAACTGGAATACTGAGAGCAGAAAAAAAAACGGAGCTATATAACAGCCATGATTTTTCAAAAGTTGGTTAAAACCACTGACTCCCAGGCCCAAAGTGCCTAATAAAACCCAGCAGAAGAAACATAGAGAAAACCATGACAAAATACACCAGAGTCAATTTGAATAAACACCCAAACAACAACAATGAAATACTTATAAATAGTCTTAAAAGCATGCAGAAGAAAAAATAAATACTATATAAACAAGAAGATATAGAAATGAAAGCAGATCTGTCCACCAGGAACCATGTAAATCAGAACACAATCAGATGGCATCTTTAACATAGTGAAAGGAGACACTGGTAAACCTAGATTTTTGTACCTAACAAAAATATCTGTCAAAAATAAAAGTGAAATATTTTTCTTTTTCTTTTTTTTTAGACATAAAAAGTGAGACAATTCACCATTAAAAGACCAGTATTACAAAAACGTTACAGGAAGTCCTGTCCTTTGGTATTAAACAAAATGCTACCAGATGGAAATTTAAATATATCGTAATTAACTAAATAACCATGAATAAAGTAAATGGGTTAAAGTTTCTCATCAGTAGAAAAACTGAAGTAGATGCTGTGAAGTTTTTGTGTCATGGTAAATGGCCTGATGTCATGGGAGAGGGCCAGGATTATGGACAACTTAAACATGAAGCTCTATGATCAACAAAATTTCAGACAAGCTACATAATTTTTTTTCTTCCTAGACATGTTGCAACTGACATATAAATTACATATTTCGAATCCATATTGTCTTATCTACAGTTAATGTGACTTATTGCAAAGAGAAACTCTGTATTGAGAGATACGCAGGGATACTCATCCACATTAAAGCTCTCTTTACTATTCTTTCTGAGAATCTATGTCATGATTCTATTCTACTCAGTTTGTACAGAAGAAAGGATCAATAGAACTATAAAACAAAATATCAGTGATGTAACCATTGGCAATATAACTAAGAATCAAGAGATGGAGAAGAAGGGTACTAAGAGAAATTGTAGAATAAGCTCAATTCCTAACTTTTGATAGCCAAGCCTCAAAATAATAAAGTTGATAACTATATTAATTTATTTCTTCTGCAATATTTTTGCTTGTGCTATGTTTTTGGTTAAATTTACAGTATAGCATGTCATTTAAGATTTACCCAAATTTTCTGGGAATAAACTGGGCTTAAATTTTGAAAGATGTTGTACTTTTTATAATACAAATAATACAAATCAGGATACTTATAAAAAACATTGACACCTCTTGGTTTAATTTCTTTGATTTTAATCATATCGAAGGAAATATATCTAACAGAAAAGTAAACACTTCAATGTAAAAATGCATTTATTTTTAATAGTAAAAGTTTAAAAACAGTAAATCATCTAAGAATAAGGTA
>NW_011888810.1:10054057-10059089 GCF_000151845.1 Pteropus vampyrus
GGTTAGGTTAAGATGAGTCATTCCCGAGATCAATAGCTTAATGTGAATCATTGTGTCAATAAGTTTCTATTAAGAAAGATCCCATATAGAAATTGAATTTTCACCTCTATTCTATAGCACTTGAGTAGTTGGATTAATTAAAGGGTGAGAAAGTTCATTCTTGGCACTTAGGGAAGGCTAGTTACGACTGTTGGTAGAAAGATTTCTTGTGGAGAGTGTGACTGTTAGAAGAATAATGGGAGGCCAATGAGATTTCCTGCCGGGAATGACACACGGAAGAGTCTACCTTGACATTTCTTAGCAGGAAAACAAGAGTGAGATAAAATATCATTGTTGATCTTTACTATGTCCTACACACTATGCTTGAGACACTAAAACATTTCATTTTTCAAGTCACCCATAATGTAATGACATTAACACAAATACTAACAATGAACAGTTTTTAAGCATCTTCTTCTAGTCACTATTACAAGAAATTATGCATTCAATACTCACAGCAGCTCTATGTAGGAACCTCACTTAGAGATATAGATATAGATATAAGTGGTGAAACCAGAATTTGAACCAAAAAAAGTTTACTTTGAGTATACGCTTTTAACTACAAGCTATATGACTCTTCAGTAGGAAATGCTATCTCCCTTTTATATTAGTTATATTTTTTCTTGGAGACCATAAATACTAATGATACTCAATGCAATTTTCTCACTCCCTGGACAAGACCATCTTGAAATCACCTTCAGAGGGGATATGTTTGCCTTGTAGATGGCTTTGGTAATATGTAATCAAGGGAAAATCAGATCTGACTTACAGACACATAAACAAAACAATACACACACATCTAAAATAATTCACTGAAGAATATATAAAGCACCTTCATGTTTTATCATGGTCCTAAATAGCTAAAAAGTATCTGTCCTTAATTTTTTAAAAAGAAAATAAAAATCATTATAAATGCTGGGGCATCAGGACCAGTTTATATTCTGAAGTCAGAAACATATCTCATGTGAGCTTTAACTTTTCAAATTTTGTGTGGCTAGTAAGCCACTGCTCATGCTTCTAGTAAATTATATGTGTGCTTGCTTCATCAATGATCAAAATCCAACATGTCCACACATTCTTCCACACACACACTTCACATATTTATTGGTTGAGGTAACCAAGGGCAAAAGCAGATTGCTTCTCTACCCTCAAGATAACCATTTTAACCACTGATTTTTCTCAAAAGTATTCATGGGGATTGAGAATGAGTCCAAAGATCCAGCTCTGTTAATTGGGTTTTCTTTGGTTTGTATCAATTCTTTTGATATTTTTAATAGGTAGCATTAATGGATTTTTATATAGTTGAAACTGTTCAATATTTTCTACAAAGACAAGGTGATTCTGTCTGAAAAACTGATTACTTTAGTTGTACTATCTATTCTTCTAGAGGACAATGGCACTTTTTCCATTTAGATGGATTTGACATAAGTCAGGAAGCATCAATCAAATTCCATATAAATAATCGAATAGAAGTAAAATTAGTATGATGAATGAAACACTTTAGAAATATCTGGAAACATATATATTGTGGATACTGCTGTTTTCACAAGATCTTGGCATCATATTATTTATGAGTATTGTGTGTGTGTGTGTGTGTGTGTGTGTGTGTGTGTGTGTAGAGAGAGAGGATTAGAGAGTTAGTCATGTCCTTTATTCATATTTACATTCACAGAGAAATGATAAAAAATATATATATATTTTCTTGCTTAGACCATTCTACCTTGGTCTCCCAGAAATAAAGCACATTGGGGAAATAGAGATAGTTTAATAAATATGTCATGCAGAAGAAACTAACGAATAAAATATCTGGAGGAAAAGACAAAAGCATGTAATTTCTGTAACCACAGGAGATTTTTCATTAGCCTCCTTTTTGGTTCTTAATAGTTTTCCACACACATTTGCGAACCGGTATAATGATCATCTCTGCACAACTGCTCCGTCTCTTTATTGATACATAGAACTTCAATCTGATGAAGCGAAGACAAAAATTCTATCTAATCTGCTTTATGTTAAGATAAAGCCATTGTTGAGATAATGTTATGTTAAAATAAAATTAGGTTCCAACCCATTTTTAAGTATTTAAGCAGAGACATTTCAAATACTGGTGAAATCTTAATAATTAGCTTCAAGGAACTCTTGTTTACCTGCAAGGATCAGTAAATGCTTAGGAAGACCCAGCAACTCCTTCTACTATTGGTGCTAATGAAGTATGAAATAGACTAATTTTATCTTATTTCTCTGCTAGGTTTTTTTTTTTTCTACTATAGAGTATGGGACATACAGAAATTGCACCCCCCCCCCAAATATGCAGTCTTCTCCCTACCATTTCTCCTTCATTCAAAATCACAAAGAAACAACTACAGGCAACAGCAGCTGCAGCAACAGCACTAGCACCACCACCACCATTACCAACAGCATTGTATCTACAGCTCTTATTCTACACTTAATAAGACTTTCTTCATCCAATTTTGTCTCTCTCCAATTTGTTCTTCACATTGAAGTTGGCTTGAGCATGGCAAGGTATACATCCAGAGATAATGAAGAATGTTTCTTAATAATAAATAGACAATTCACCAGGAAGATATAACAGGAATAAATGTATATGTGCAGAGTAACAGAGTTCAATGATTCATGAAGAAAAGCTGACAGAAATAAATCGTTGAAAAAATAAATCTATAATAATATCTCTTTATCGGTAACTGGTTGGATTAGACAAAAAAGTAAAGATGAACAATATCAGTGATGTGACCTAATTGACATTTCATCCAAGAATGTAGAATGTACATTATTTTCCAATGCAATAAAATTATAACCAAATAGTCCTTATGTCAGGCCATACAATTTTCAGTAAATTTCAAGACATTGCAATTCCACAGAGTATGCTCTTTGACAAAAATTAAATTAAAATTTAAAATAATACAATAAATTAAAAAGCCTAAAATATTTGGAAAGTGAAGAATATTCTTTCAAATAATTCATGGTATAAAGAAGAAATAATAAGAAACATCAGAAATTGTTTTGAACAGAATTATAAAAATAGAATGTATTTACAATTTGTAGAATGCAGCTAAATAGTGAGTGCTTAGAGAGAAATTTAGAGCTTTAAATGTTCACAGGAAAGAAGAAATGTTTAAAATCAATGATCTAAGTTTCCACTCTATGAAGCTATAAAAATGAGCAAATTAAATCTAAAATAGAAAGAAAATAATAACTGAAATTAACAGACACCAAATTATAAAGAAAATCAATAAAGCCAAAAATTGTCTATTTTAAATCATAAAACTGATTAAACTCATAGGAATAATGATCAACTAAAAATAAAAAAAACATATATCCAGCATGTAAGGGGCTTGGAAGTTGCTACTCCATCCTGACAACAAGTGAAAACATGAACTACTATAAAAATAAAAATCACACTCTTCGTAGGTATATCAGAGAAGCGATGCTACAATGCAAATTGCTACCCCCCAAAATGAAGAGATAGACAGGGAGATAAAGAAAATCACAATTTCCTAGAGCAGAAACCAATAAGCAGAAACTTCCATAAGAACCAATGATGAGTACATCATGTCTGGATTTCAACATAAATTTGTTAGGCATACTAAAAGACAAAACACAGTTTGCAGAGGCTGAGCAGGCATCACAATCAGAGTCAGATATGGCAGGGGTATTGGAATTATCAAACAAGGATTGAAAAAAAACAAACGATAATTAATACACTAAAATCTAATGAAAAAAGTAGACAACAAACAAGAATACATGGGTAATATAAGCAGAGAGATGAAAATTCTAAGAAAGAATCAAAATAAAATGCCACAGTTCAAAAACACTTTAACAGAAGTGAAGACTGCCTTTGCTGACTTAGTAGTAGACTGCACATGGCAGAAGAAAGGATCTCTGAGCTTGAAGATATAACAAAAGGCACTTATAAAACTAAAAAAAAGCAAAGAGAAAAATGGGGCAAAAAAACATAAGAGTTTCCAAGAACTGCAGGGCAACTACAAAAGGTATAATATAGGCATAATGGGAAGACCAGAAGGAGAAGAAAGAAAGGAGTAGGAGCAATATTTAAAGTGATACTGATGGAGATTTTTCCCCAAATTAATATCAGACACCAAACCACAGATCCAGGAAGCTCAGAGGACATCAGCCAGGATAAATGCCAAAAACAAAACAAAACAAAAAACTAAAAAACTATGGATAGGTATATCATATTTAGATTTTAGAAAATCAAATATAAAGAAAAAATCTTGAAAGAAGCCAGAGGGGGAAAAAAATGTCTTACCTGTAGAGGGGCAACAATAAGAATTACACCTGACTTATCCCCAGAAACCATTTCAGCAAGAAGAGAGTAGATTGAAATATTTAAACTGTTGAGAGAAAAAACAAACAAACAAAAATAAACCTAGAATTCTGTATCCTGAGAAATTATTCTTCAAAAGTAAAGGAAACATAAAAACTTTCTCAGAGAGTTGAAGGAATTTGTTGCCAGTAGATCTGCCTTGAAAGAAATGTTAAAAGTTCTTCAGAGAGAAGCAAAATAATATAGGTCAGAAACCCAGATCTACATAAAGAAAGGAAGAGCACTGAAGAAGGAATAAATGAAGGGAAGTTAAAAACATTCACTTCTCTTATTCTTAACTGATCTAACAAATAACAATTTATTCAAAATAATAATAGCAACAAATGTATTCAACTATGCATGCTTATGTATATATCTTATTTATCTATTTATGCTTATATATAAGTGAAATAAATGACAGCAATGATACAAGAGAAGGGAAAAAAGAATTCGAATTTTTTTGTTATTACAAGGTACTTACACTACCCATGAAGTGGTATCATGTTATTTGAAAGTAGACTTGGATTAGTTATAACCAGTTGTAAATATATATTGTGAACTCTTGGGCAACCCACAAAATTTTTTTAATAAAGAAGTATATCTGATATACTATGAAAAGAGATAAAATAAAATCATATAAAACACTCAGTT
>NW_011888810.1:10060084-10061122 GCF_000151845.1 Pteropus vampyrus
AAGGGAAGTTAAAAACATTCACTTCTCTTATTCTTAACTGATCTAACAAATAACAATTTATTCAAAATAATAATAGCAACAAATGTATTCAACTAGGCATGCTTATGTATATATCTTATTTATCTATTTATGCTTATATGTAAGTGAAATAAATGACAGCAATGATACAAGGGAAGGGAAAAAAGAATTCGAATTTTTTTGTTATTACAAGGTACTTACACTACCCATGAAGTGGTATCATGTTATATGAAAGTAGACTTGGATTAGTTATAACCAGTTGTAAATATATATTGCGAACTCTTGGGCAACCCACAAAATTTTTTTAATAAAGAAGTATATCTGATATACTATGAAAAGAGATAAAATAAAATCATATAAAACACTCAGTTAAAATCACAAAAGGCAGAAAAAGAGTAAAAAGACAAAAATAGAAACAAAGAACAAGGGAAACAAACAGAAACCAGTAATGAATATGATAGATATTAATTCAACTATGTCAATAGTCACTTTGAATGTCAATGGTCTTAATGCACAAATTAAAAGAAACTGTCAGATTGTATCAGAAAACATGATCCCACTCTATCCTGTCAAGAAATGCATTTTAAATATAAAGACACATTTAGATTAAAAGTAAATAGAAGGAGAAAAATATACCATGCTAATAGTAATCAGAAGAATGCAGGCATGACATTGTTTTCCACAGACTTTTACTTGCATTAACTGCAGTAAATAGTGTAATATGTAACTCGTGCCTGCAAGAGCTGTGCACTGGACAGATCGCTGTCCAAGCATAAAAGTTTATGATGGCCTAATGCCATAGTTATGCCAATATTATAACAAGACTGCTTCTATAAAGAACTGTGATAGTCTGTAAAAATTAAAGATTGTATTTTAATTTGTTCCTGTGTATGTTCCCACTTGTCTAATCTGTGATTTTTTATTATCACTAAGAGATATCTAATAAAAATAACAATAGCAACAACAAGAGCAACAGTGACCACAGTTTGAAAAATGATCTTTGAGTCTTTAAGCTAGATA
>NW_011888810.1:10061933-10081717 GCF_000151845.1 Pteropus vampyrus
AACTCAGCCCTGTTAGGTTTGGAGGTAAGACCCCAAGTTGAGCTACCAGAAGGTTAAAAGTGAAAATGATGAGGCCAGTTCCCCGTTGGCTTATTTTGGTTCAACCTCACTGTTAACAGTCCACACAAATGATGCCTAGGGCCACATGTAAACTACTAGTCAAAGCTTTCAAGCACATGGAAAGTTGGAGGACTGCTCATAGAATTGATATTCCTAAATAGAGTTGGTCTGAAAAAATAGTTAAAGTAGTATGGTAAATCCAAGATAATGGCAAAGATTACATGGTCACAATGGCAGTGAGACCTTGCTGAGAAGTCATCCATTGTATTCTGTGACAGCACATGATACTTAACCCCCTCAACCTACCCCCCTAACCCCCCGTTGCTGCCCTGCTACAACAAAACAGCAACAACAACAACCTAAATGACCCAAAGCTTCGAGGGGACAGATTTAGATAGAGAAAGGACTAGAGACTGAAGAAGAATGGACAATAAGAAAGACAATTCGTACAGTTAGTTGAAATTATAAGGCAGAGCTTTCGAAGAGGCACTGCCAAAAACAGTGAATATCTCCTAGGCTTGCCTACAGGGAATTCTTAAGGGGCAGAAAGTTCCACATTATATAAAATAATCCTTGGGTAATTTTATATCCTATATGGCTAATTCAGTACCACTTACTACTAATAAAAACATAATGAGCTATCGGTGAATGTTCAAGTTCAAGTCAAAGAATAAGTAAAGAATAATAGTTTCTTCTCAGTACAGCCTAAATGTTTTCTTTAAATTTTATTGGTAAAATACATCATGCATGATGGGATTTTTGAAAGCACTATATCATTTAGATTCAGCTTTTAAACAGTGTATACTTTGATGTGTCATAGAATCTAATAAAAATGCTAAACCAGGCCGTTAAATATTTATGTACCATTTATATATTGTGTTGGCAAGGGACTTTAATTAGTTTGCTGCACAAGAGAGAATCTACATTACCACGAGGAGAAGAAATGTTAAGATGGATGTTCTAGCCATAACTTCCTACATAGAATGCTTTTGGGTCCAATCTGGAAACTATTTAAACAGTATTACAGAAATAAGAACAAGATGGAGTAAGTGCAAAATATATAAAATGAAGATTACTCAATCACTGATAATATGCTGTATTGTAATTAAGGCTGATGGGATAAAATGTAAATTACAGAGAATGTGGAGGATATTCTGTGCTCTGATAAAGTAAACTTTCTGTCTAGCTGAGGGTACATCAAAAAAAAATCACATTTTATAGCCTTACTACGACAATTTGGGCACATTCTTAAGATTTTAATTAATCCAGTATCTTGCAGTATCTCAAGAAGGAAGCCTGGGGAACTGGAAATAACATCAGAGGAACAGGGGCTAGGCTCAAGGAAATCCAACTCTCCCAGGGCTGAGCGGTACAAACTCGTGCAGGTTTCTCTGAGATATATTATTTTTGATTTACTGATTAGCAATATGAATTCATGGATTCTTTGTGATAAGAGTAAATTAGAGAAGTTATGATTTAATTCATAATTACAATTGTTGGCTCATAATAGATGTTTGTCCAATGTCCTTCTTCCCCTCTCTTGTCTCAAAGTCATTATCCTGCATATATTTTTACTCCTCTGTTTACATTTTCAATGAGTCCATTTCTTCTAAGTCTTTCTGTCTGTCAGGAATATTATTTCCTCTCAGTCCTCATTGTTGTAATTTAAAATTAGATACTTAACAGAACCAGCTGTCTAAAGGATCAGTCACCCACCACTCAAGCTCTTATTAATTGTTCTAGATTACTGATTCCAGATTAAATTTTCATCCTTTGTCTATTTTTCAAAGTCCTCATCTGTGCATCTCTAACTTTAGATTCCACTACTCCCAACACTCAGTCTCTGCTTAGAAGGTGAAGAGTCTCGATGTAAACACTATGCACATTAAGAACATACTACCTTCATTGATTTGTCCCCAAGTAAAATGATCATTATCTCATTCTCGGTCAGCCAGTTATTTTACTGTGACTCAATATCCTCATCTATAAAGTGGGTATAACATTGTCTACTACAGGAAGTAATGTTCAAAAAATACCTGTTGTCATTGTTAGAGTTGTTATTAAACTCCACATCCTTAGAACACCAATTCCCCCTAGAAATTCTTCTATGGTCATGTCATTTCACAATGGTCTTGCTCTTTTAAACTCTATGACATTTGATGGTGATCATATTATGTTGTAGATCTTAAATTCACTTGGCTTTTAAGCCTTGAGCTCCAGGTAAAAAATAATTATTTAAGGGCATGACCTCTAAGATAATTATTTTGGATCTCCAGGAGAATTGTGGGTATAGTGAGGAATGAATAAAAACTATTATAGAGATCCAAATCAATATGTGTATATAATATAGTCTTACTTGTTTATTTTTTTCATTGTTGTAATTACTTTTATATTACTGTCTTAGGTTTTTTCTATGCTAAATAATATAATTTCTTATATCAGTGTCCTGACCCCTACCCAGGAATTCCTCTATTTACCATCCCTTCCCCAAAACACAAGTGCTTATGGAAAAGTAACCATTGATTAGAAAAATTATTAATTCACTCATTTAGAATTTGAATTAAATTCTAACACTTTGATCAAATTTTGCAATATCTGTACAATTACAAATGGCAATGGAGCAATAATTATTTCTTGATTAATTTTTTCTTTCCTATTTAGGCCTCTTTATAATCATACTTTTCAACAAAGTTTCTATGATATTATTCATCCATACTTCCACACATATCATATTGTTCCACTGAGCTCAGAAGTCAATAAATCACCAAAACTTTAATTAATGACAACAAATTAAAGAAGCATAACTGAAATCACCAAATATCTTATATAAAACTTGGTGTGAAAAACTTAGGTGTTATTAATTACTAACACTGTAGTTATTTAGGTCCTTTTATTCTTATCAGCATTGGGTGAAAACCAGAAACATGGAGTTCAAGTTCTAATAAAGAATAAAAATCACATTTGAAATAAGACATCAAACCAAAGGGAAAAAAGCCAATCAGTGAAGGTTGTGAGGCTTGACACCAAATAGTAATATTTCTAAAAAAAAAAAAATCAGTAATATTTGGTGAAGAAATTCAAATTGAATATCTAGTATTTTAAAAAAAAAGGAAGTCAGAATATTATAACCTTGGGGAACTCTGAATTGTGAAAATAAAAGCAATGCCAGAAGATATGATAAATTCTACATTAAAAGGAGAAGCAGTTTCCAAGAAAAAAACCTTCACATTTTCTATGAAATCACCTCTTCATTTCTGAGGACTTATCCATTTGTATTGGTGAAAATGAAATTGGATTGATTATTTAGGAAATTCAGAAAGAAAAAAAAAGAACAAATGGTAGGAACATTTCTTTTAATCTGAATCATTTCCAAACAATAATTTTATGACAACAGCATCATCTAGCAAATAGTAGGTGCTGAATGAAATTTACTTTATCTCTTCCAACATCTAATATATTTTTACTGCAGTACTTTCTACTGCAGTTACTTATACTTTGCAAGATTAAAACAAAAGTCAAGCAGCATTGAGGCATATGCTTTCTATCAGAGTCTTAACTACGTGATAGCAGCTCCCTAATGTTTTATGTTAAACTGTTTCAAAGACTAAATGACATAAATGTGATCTCACATTTGAGTAGAGACACACACCAAAGGCTGACAATTTTCCAAGCTCTATTTATTCTATTTCATGACGGCGGGGAAGAGGGGCCATACTTTCCATAATACTTAGCTATGGAATACTCATTTATATTTGATGGCAGAAAATTATCTTTAAGAATTGCATTCGCTATTTGTTTGGTAAAAGTGGAGGGTACTACATGAAAGATAAAAGTGTAGAGAGACAAGAGAGAAGGATGATGCACATTCATATGGTCATAGTGGATAATACATGATGTGCCAGGAACATAAATAACTTCTAATATGAGGACTGAGCATCACAGAATGGCAGTGGGCTATGAAACTATACAAGGGGGATGGAGCATACGCACATATATCTTTGGTGAAATCTGAATTAGATTGGACATCATACTTCCTTTTTTCCAGAAAATGTCAACAACTGACCACAGGACTGGAACACAGTCAACTACATCATGGTGAAAACAGTATAACCTGTTTAAAAAACATAGCCTTTTCTTTATCCACAGCCATAGTTTACTCTGGCTGCCTGGCTATCACCAAGTTATCTATCATTGCTGCCTGATACAAAGAGAGGCACTTTTATAACATGAATTTGAACATAGATTTTGGAGTCAGATATGACTGTGACAATTATTTGCTGTCAGATCTTGGGTAAGTTACTTAATATTTCTAAGTCTCATTTAATTCATTTGTAAATGTCAATAAAAAATAGCACCTTCGGAGGATAGTGGTGAGGATTAAATGGAATGATATTTGTAAAATATTAAGTCCTTATCTTCTTCCTATAGCAGCTTGTGCTTTAAAAAAAAATATACAAGTCTCATGATGTAATTGTAATCACTGATTTACTTGTCCTTTGTACCTGGACTCTGAATGTGTGCTCCTTTCCACTTTGCTGGGTATGTACCAATTACCTCACCTCTTATTTACTCTCAATTTCTACCCTTCTTAGAATTATATAATTATCATTTGGCTTCTGGCTTCCAGGTGGTTTTAGCCAGTGGAAGTGCCAGCAGCAGGTCATAGGCCAGGGAAGAGAGATGTTGGGATATTTATTTTTCTGGCTCTTTTCCTTGTGGATTTTATGATTTGGCAATGATGCGCTACCAAATATCACAGGTCCTATCAGGAAGATCTCTCTATCCAGCTACCTCTCCAGGTTCCTTTAACTTTCTCTTCTTCCCCTGACCCTTTATACAAGTAAGTAGCAAAAACTTCATAATCCTACTCTAAGTAATCCAATGGTACAGCATTATCCCTTGTTGTTTATCTAAATTTACCCATACTTCATAGATAGCTCTTTTATTAAACTACTTCAAAATATCCAGTTTCACTGTGCAATCTACAGATGACTTTAGACAACTAAACCCCTATAAACCTTGCTGTCTTCATGTGTGAAATTATGTTAATTATTGTACAAGTGTGATAATTGTGTGTGAATTAAAAATATTATTTATGTAAAGTACACATCATAAGAATTAAATTTGGAATAAATGAGATAACACACAAATCATTTAAAATATTGAGATATAGTATGAGTTCAATAAATGTTAAAATGTACTTCTATGATCACTCTATTACAAATATTATTTCCTTCCCTAATACCATACAGTTTTATTTATCTTTTATTTCAGTGTGTTACAAATCACCTCTTCAAAGTGTATCTACTTCAATAGTCCACAAGGTCCCTGAAGGAAGAAAGGTTCATACTTCATTCAACATTTTATCATTACTACTTATTATGATAAGGGTGGGACACACCAGATACTGAAAATTTGTGAAAAGCCTGAATGAATTCTTTACTCAGAATTCCTTTGTTAAGAAAGATTAATATGTACAGTTATTATACTTAATATAGAATCAAAGATCAGTTCCTTTATTGTCTGTATTTCTATAGAAATAAGACTTTTTTTGAGAACATTACTATGGTTATAGTTGAGCATCTGAAGCTTTTCTGATAAATGCAATGATTAGGATAATTATGTCCCTATCAGACTTATACAACATCTGCTAAAGTAAACTTAAGCTATGGAGCAGGTAAATGTTTCATTATCAGTAAAAAGGCATCTTTCATGTTTAAATATTTATAGATATTTTTTCTTATCTAAATTTGTTGTCTGTGAAATTGTATTTGAAATTGATTGTTTTAATATTTCTTGCCTGTCACAATTTAACGATCTAAGAAATCTTCAGACTTATTTTGAAGTTGAAATAATATCAAACCATAGAATTACAATGCATTTATCAAGGTGTCTACAGGATAAATACTTAAAAGGAAATTCCACAAATGCTTTAAATAATTTAAGTAAAGATCCTTGGTTCTTTTTAAATCACTTTTCAATCATCTGACTACGTATTTTTTTTTCTTTTTTGGAATTCCAACTACTATGAATTTGGCCTTTATAAAAAGGATGTTCTTTTTAAAAAGAATTGTTCTTTTTAATTGGGACTAATGTAATTAGATTCAGTGAGACTGTGAGGAATTAATGGAAAAGGTATATGAAAATAGCCAGCATAATTCCTGTCATATGGAAAGTACTCAGTAAGTATGTATTTACTAATCTTACCCCTGTTCCTTTTTTGTTTTATAGTTCAATGTAAACTTTTAACAGGCATAAGCAGCCAGGTTAATGGCAGGAACAAAAAATAAAACAAAACAGAGACCAGATTACAGACCATTAGGGATTTCGTGGATGAAAATCTATTTCCTTATGTCCACAGTATCTTCTGTTTCTCACAGAAGAGATGGCATTGCGCTTCCTACAAAGGGTAATAGGTCAAAAATAGAAGAATGTGTTTCTATCTCTGCATCAGTCATTATCTTCCAGAGTGACTATAGCTGGATTGTACGGTCCCCAGTTCACTCATTTACACAATACAGACTTGTAATTTATATTTTTATAAAATTATATAAATCTCTGCAATTTGTGTGGCTCCCTTGGCCTAACAACTTATTTTATTGTTGTCCCATTAAATAAACTATTTTTTGGAAAAAGTGATCAAATCCATCTAAGGCTATGTGGATGAGTTATTAACTAGGATGCAGTAACCTTGGTTGTTGGTAACTGTTCTACAATCAACTTCCTTTATGGCCTTAGAACTTTTGCTTGGTTTCAATGAACTTAGATTTTCTCATTTCTAACATGGAAATGTATAGAAGACTTCTGATCCCTATCCACTACTCTTTTGTTTGTTTGTTTGTTTTTCTACAACAAACTATATCATTGTATAATGTAAGATTTCCTCAGCTTAAAGTATATTATTTCAAGTATAAAAAAGCGAAGTTTCCTAAGATTGTCCTCAATAAGCTGCAATGTTAAGAACACATACAGGTATATTAAATTCATACATGTTGTCAATAGTCAATTATATAAAATCTGTTCGTTCTGACACTTGACCATCTCAACTCTTTCTTTCAAAATTCAATTTAATTTTGACTCAGAGAAACAGAGCAAGAAGTTTCTAGAAAAGTTTCTAACAGATTCAATAGTTCAGAGGCCATTTCTGAATAAATAGGATATTTCTGCTCTTTTGTTCTCTTGCCACATCCAAATAATAATGGACATCTACAATGACAACATGAAAGCAGTTGTAATAGATTCAATTTTGAACATTTACTAAAGAGCTATACCTGGAGTTTGAAGTACAGCATTTTTACTGCCTTATGACCAAAGTAAACTGAGACATCATTTGTCACACAGAAGAGAAGATTAAGAATATTCCTCTTCCAGAAATTGAAACTTAACAGATAAAATGCCCATTAAAATGTCTATGGAGTTATAAAAATGAAATATATTTGTTCCACTTAGGCAATAATAGAGCTATGGAACTAACGTGTTCTTAATTATCACATATGGTTGTGAAGAGAATTTTCTATTATTTCTGAATAACCCTTACTTTGTAATATAATCTTTATAATACTAAATGAATACAATTGTCTTCTTTATAGGTTCTATGCAACACTTGGCTGAACAGTAAACTAGCGGGCTAATTAGAGATGGGTTATAGGAATCAATGGAAAGTGGCGTGACTTTATGTCAATGATATGGTCAAAAGTTCAAATGTAAATGAATGCTACTGATCTTTGGATCACAGAGAAATGCATAGAACCCAAAGTCTTAGGCAAATGTAGAAGTCAGGGTTTGGGGAAGAAAAGGGGAATTTGAAAAATGGGACAGTAAAAAGAGCTTAACTTTGACCTTAAAATGAGTTTCCCTGATTTTCCTTTTATTACCAATTTCTAATGCATGTTTGGTTTCATGTATATAGCAAGTGGTTAGGGCCTTCCAGCTGTTGGGAAAAATAAATGAATCTAAATAATTCATTCTTAAGGACATTTGTAAAGGAGAGATAAAATGAAAGCATCAATAGGCTCTGTGCTGACTCAGCAGTTCCAAACACTTCTATATTAAATGTGGAAGTCAGACAGAAGAGAGCTTTAAATATCTTTTTTAAAAAAATGACACAGAATAAAAAAATAATAAATTAAAATTGGCTCTTTCCTAGCATGACTGTTTATGATGTTTGTAAAAGAAATTTATGAGACAGACTTTCTTCCCAGTAAAATTTACAGATTAGTTTATTCTTTGACAAAAGATGCGAACAAAACAATTTTGCAATTGCCTGAAAATAATGCTGGATTTATGGCCTGGTCAGAATATAAGAGAAATTTAATCATCCAGAAGAGATGGAAGTGATGTAGTCAGCAAAACCTCCTTTCTGAGTACCAGTGAACCAGCAAAAGCTATCTCACTACAGAGATACTGTGGTAAAGATGACAGAGACCTAGAGGAAAGGAAAGAGAGATAAGGCAGAAGACAGCTAGAAGATGGGAGCTGATAGAGAAAGGAAGTGAGATACATAATCGGCTTTATCTTCTTCATAGTTAATATCTGTAAGCCTCAAGAGCTGCAAGTAAAGAGTTGAGGTTATAGACTATCCATCTACAAAACAGCCTGTTATGAGTTGAATTGTGGCTCCTCAAAAATTCATATATTGAAATCCTAACTCCTAGTACCTCAAAATGTGAACTTATTTGAAAATAGGGTCATTACAGGTGTAATTAGTTACATTAAGATGAGGTCATTAGAGTGGGCCCTAATCCAATATGACTAGTTTCTTTATAAAAAGGATAAGGCTTACACAAAGACACATACAGAGGGAAAATGCCATGTGCAGATGAAGACAGAGAAGGAAGTGATGCTTTCAGGCCAAAGAGTGCCAGCAAACCACTAGAAGCTAGGCAAAAGGTGCAGTCCTCAGAATGAAAAACACCTGCCAATGCTTGGCTCTTAGATGCCTGTCCTCCAAAACTGTGAGAAAATAAATGTGTCATTTAAGCCACTCAGTTTGTGGTATTTTCTTAAAGAAAACCTAGCAAACTAATACCTGCCTAGTAGCTATACTTGAATAATTGAAAAAGGACATTACCAATAAAAATCCCCCAAATATTCAAATTCCCCATTCTATTTTAAGATCAACAAGGAAATCCTCTTCAAAAAATCTAACCGTATGAAGGACTATTTTATTTCACTGCATTCTGAGTGTACAGATCTATCTTCCACAGTGAACATTGATTTTAAATATTGTAATTGCATTGCAATTGGTTCTCCAGTATCTGGTCTCATGTTAAGCTTCTAGTAAATAGAAGGTTATCTCCTTCCAGCAACTAGGATAGAGCCAAATATGCACATGTGGTTAATTAAAAAAAAATCAAAGTAGCCTATGTGGTAGGCTTCAGAGTCAAACACTTGAATTTAAAATATGGCTCTGCCACATCCAACATATATTTACTTGGCATTAGGATAAATGCAAAAATTAGATATTATAGGTAAAGTATTTACTGCACTAATAACATATAAAAGATATTCAATAAATAGTTGATTAATGGTAGATGGCAAAGTGTAGGGAAAGGGTTATGTATGGAATGTGTAATCACAGAGGTGTATTAAATCTTGAATTTTCTGACGATGGAGAGATGATTCACTACCTTGAGCTTTGGTTTCCTCATCTGGATAAGTAGGATAATAAACAACTTCACTATGAAATGAACTTAGACCTTCATCTGATAAGATATATGAATCCAATAAGTTACATAAACTTATCAAGTATTAGTTATCTCTCCTTTGACATATGGAATGATCAGCGAAGTTGCAAAGTGCAGATTTTAATAGATGTTTTTATAAACAGTCCTCCCTCATTGCCTTGCTGAATTGCACCCCTATGAAAAGTCTTAGTTCTTACCTTAGTTTTAAATATAGAAAGATTTTTAGATGCCCAAGCCTTTAATTAAGTCTTGGGTCCGGAATTAGATGGTCCATGAATAAGTGTATCTTGAGTCAGTGTTGCTTATCACCAAACCAGATTTAGATCCTGTATATACCCTGTCATCTCCTTGGTTATGTGGCAAGCTCATCTTATCACCAATAATAAATTGAATAAATTGATGAATCGAGATTCATCCAATCTTCCATTATCTCTCCTTCTGTGTATTAGTTAAGACACATTCTCTGCAACTAATAGTTTTTTTTAAGTTAACAACAAATTGCGTAAAACGTATTATAAGAACACGGGATGTTCCATGAAATTCAGACTTTTGCATCAATAAGTAAACCAAAATCAAAGATTTCAGTGCTATGAGAACCCCTCTCTACTGTCCCTCCTTGATTCCTGCATAACTGTTTTGTCCTTTTCTGTTCAGACATTCTTTTCTTCTTTGTTTCAAACTGCACAATTTATAGACATATACAGTCCCTGGCTTACGTGTTAAATATCTAGCCATTTGAAGAGAGAAATAATCTCATCCAGTTCTGATTGCCAAATCACTAATAAAAAATTTCTGATTGTGCCAGCTTGAATTATGTTCCTAACTCTAGTCCTATTCACTTAGGATGTCAGATGAGAATTCTGTTTTAATATAGACTCCAATATCCTACTGACTGAACTATGTGAATGGAGGCTGGCAGGGGTCAAGTTTCCTGAGATAAGATCTGGGAAGGCAATCGAAAGTGTTTTGGGTATCCTTCTTCCCTTTCTATGTCAGGGATCCTGCCCTCAATCATAATAGAATTGGAGAAACGGTTCCCATGGCAATCCCCCTCCCCTCATTAGTTGAATGATTGGTTTGTCTCACTTTCTGGTCATGCCGTAACCTTCTTGCTTGTGTAGATCTCTGAGAGTAATGACCGATACCTCCTTGGTTTCTGGGTGTCCAAAGGACACTTGAATTGACTATCAGTGTGCATTTTCTTCCTAAAATCAGCTTCTCGGTTCTGATGCTTGAAAGCTCTAATTCTGGCTTTTTGGCATATTAAGATATGCCTGGACCATCATGACCAACTTGTATTGTCGTGTTCATTTTCCTTTTAGTATTATCTCTTTAATGTCTGGTATCTATTTTTCACACCACAGTATGTCTCATACTACAGTCTGACCTCATGAAAGTAGTAGAGAATCTTTCACATTTTGAGAGCATTCTCTTCCAAGTAGCCTTTAGAAACACTTTTGTCTTCCTTGACACAATCTGTTGACATGCAAGAAAAGACACGACTCTCCTCTTTCCTGGAATGCCAATATGCTAGAATGGCCTTCCCGCTTGACGAATCTTATGGCAGAGACCAAACTGCATGCTGACTGGCCAGCAGAGCTATTAACCTGCCTGCCCAGCTTCCATGCCAGAAAGAAAGACAAACAGGGCTTTACTAGGGCAGTAAATATTCCATACAGCCTTGGACTAAAAGTAGTTACATCTGCGAAAGATTTACATTTATAGTTAACATAAATTAACTGTCCAAAGAAAATGAAAAATATAGATGTCTACATAATTTACTAGTAGACTGCCTCGCAGAATTTCAAAGTACATTGGAGTGATTACCAGCAGAGCCTTACAAATGACAGGAGGTTTAGATTCACAGTGAGGACATTACTACACAAATAAGTGAGAGTAAAAATAATGTAACCTTAGGAAGAAACTTTTCTTTTTTGGTATCAAACATTTGACCATCATAAGACAAGACAGTGGAAGGCTTGGGAGAATGGTAATCTCTCATACTGTATTAACTTGAAGTTATGGAAGAAAGATGCAGGTGCTCTTATACCTTGTGATAAAAATGTGTTTTGTGAATTAAATGAACATATGCTTCTGAAAGAATAATAACCTTGAGAAAACACCAGCTTTAGGGGAATTTTCCTGATTTAGGAACAAATGTACAAATTTAAAGTACTGGCCCAAGAAGTATATGAGGATTTAGTTATATAATAAATATTGCTAATTTTATCACTCAAATGAGCCTAATTTCCCCTTCTACTCCAGTCAGCGAGGCAGCTGAACAGAGAAGTGAAATCTGCATTTAGAAACCACAGAGCTAAGACATGACCTACTCAAAACAAAACCTGAGTTTTATGACTTTTATTAGAATATTCATGAATTTTCACCATTCTCAAGAGAAAGCATTCAAAATACCTCGTACACTTCCTAACACATAAGTAGTATTCAATAAATATTTGTGGAATGGCGTTTTGAATGACTGAATATTTACTGTCTTCAACAGAAAAGTCAAGGTTTAAAGAGGTGAAGATAGACTCCCCTTCCCTAATCAGTGTATAAGTCAGTAGGGAAATAGAAACCACTATATTTAGAGTCCTTATGTTAAGCCAATTATTCTAGGCACAATGTCATTTTGACATAAAGTTTTCCCTGGAAAAGACTTTATTACTGCTACTTGAATGAACAAACACGCACTATAATTTGGGAATGTGTAGCTCTGAATACCTGGGTCTTTCTCAGTCTAAATGATAATCTTGACATATGATCAACCTTGGGAATGTGACCTTTTCAGCCTACTTAGTTGAGTTGCATCACTGATTTTGCATGTTTTTGTCTTCTGAACTGTGAAGTTAGGTTGAAAATAAACATAGATTTTCCTCTTGACAAGTGCATGAAGTGAAGAGGGCTGTCTTTGATTTCTCCCGAAATATAATGTCCCTTCTATTCTTGGAATCAGTAAAGATATTATGATCATACCACTTTTTTAACTGTAAGAATATTTTATAATTAAATCATATTACATTATTGGTATACATTTCCATTAAACAGGTACAAGATATGTACATATGTGTGTTTGTGTATGTGAATAGAAGATAAAATAAAAATTCCTAATTGAATATTTCTATGCTCCATTTTTAGAAAATTCCCCTTTCCCCACAAAATAATCAGTGGTCACTAAATACCAACAGTTTAAAATAATTACATGTAAAATGTCAAAATATATGATGTTTATCTAGATAATTAGCCAAGAATAGCAATCCTATTACATCTAAAAAAAAAAAAAAGACTAATATTTAAAAAAGAAACCATGGACAACAATGCAATATGACAAACGTGACAGAGGATATCAATCATCACAACATTCGGTCCCCCTTGCCACTGTAATATAACCACTGTTTTTATATGGACTAGAGCTGCCCAAAATGAAGATGACTTTTCATAGATTAATTTTCAGCTAGATGTTACTGTATCGGTAAATTCCAATGAGGGAGAATGAAGCAAAAATGTTTGGTAGCAGGTTTTTGTAACTTTAGCTTAAAACACAATTACTAATCACCTTGGCCCCTTATTATTTTCTTCTTTTTTTTTTTCTGGATTAGACTGCAAATATTATAGCTAGATTTGAAGCAGTCGTCTTGAATTATGAGTTCATGTTGGGAATAGGATCCAGGAAGGGAAGAAAAGATTCCCCATTCTACCTTTGCACTACCTCCAACTAAACTCTCATTCCTCTTTGGACTTCCAATTAGAAATGAAAATTTACTATAATACACTGTCAATGAAGGAGGTGTTAGTGAACAAGTACCCTACACATTGCTTTTGATGATGCCAAATGACTGCAGGAAGGGCAGAGAAGGACACGGTCGCGAAAGAAGAACACACCAGAAATTCTGTATCATCCCATGATCATATTCCATTTTTCTCTATCGTATGGTGCGTCTATCAAGGGATAAATTTTAGACTACTTCTAAACTACCCAGCATTATATTTGTTCCCACATCCTCAAGGAGTCATTCCAGAATCATATACTGATTGTGAGACATTTCTAATTTACTGATATCTGGGCCTGTGAACAACAGTCCTATCTAGCTAATGCTTGAGAGTAGTTTTCAAATAATATCTTGGCAAATAGTAATGAAAATAAAAAAAGGAGAATCCAAACCCTATCGATTGGTAATATTACTTAGATAAACTTGTCCGAATATTTCAAGAGAAAAAGTAAGCTGAATAGAAGTTTCTGAGACTTAAAAGATGGAAACTGTTATAGGGAGATGGAGAGTAAGAATAAACAATACTTCAAAAAAAGATTAATTGTAGAAAAAAACAGAATATTTTAGAATTTACCTTCCACATGTTTATATATAGTTTCAATATTATTTTACGAACATTTTATAAAGAAGTATGTTGATCTAGTATATAGCATATATTAAAGAAGTATAAAAATATGTAATTAAATAAGTCATGGTTCATTTGTGTGATCAAATAGTCTGTAACCAATAAAATTCCGCTATTAAAGTACATTTAATATCATAGGAAAATAACACATAAAATATCAGAACACATTTATATATAAATAGGACTCTAATATGGCAGTATATTAACTAACTCTTATCCAAACATACACATTTGTCATGCATGCATATACATAGAGAGAAGAAAAGGGCACTGTGGGAATTCAAAAGTCAGTCTGAGATGTTCACAATTCAATAGTCATTCATTCTAAATAGTGGGATCATGAACATTATTGCTTTCCTTTTCATGCCATTTTGTATTTGTTTAATTCCTCTCAACCAGCATGCAATACTTTTATAATTTAAAAATAAAGTAAATTTAAAGATTATAGGCAGCATCATGAGAGATGACAGCCACAAGAAACTTTTAAAATGTATGAAACACTTTGAAGTGAAGCCCAACGCTCAGAAAATAAAGTGTGTAATTATAGAATTATATTCCCACAGTGAGCTTCTTTCAGGTAAAGAAAGTCTCATTTATCTTTTCTGGCCCATAAAAGAAATTTAACAAATATATGATGACTAAACAAATATCTATGAATTTTCCAAAGAAACAGTAACATTTAATATTCTTTGTTTAACCAGACAGTGGAATTTATAACACATTTTCAAAATTTAAATAAAACTACCATCTTTTACAGAAAGTAAAAATCTAGGCAATTAACTTACTTGCTCTAGTTTTCACAGAAATTTAGTGGGAAAGAGGTAATTGTTCCAACTTCGGCTCCAATAATCTACCTGTTTCCATGAAACGCTCTACTTAATTCATACCCATTTTCTTAAATACGGTATGTACAAAGTCCTAGATGGGACAGTATTCACAGGCACAAAAGTGTTCTGGACATTAGAATTTCTCATGAGAAGAATTCAAATGTTGGGGTTAGCCAGAGACTCAGTGCCTTAGGAAAAGGAAAAGAAAAAAAGAGAATGGAGAAGACAGTTGGGAAGTTTCAACCCACATATTTTCCAAGCCGTTTCAAAGATTCTCCTGGAGCTGAAACTGCTAAAGTTTCTGGAATAGCATCAATGTCATCTCTCTGTTTCTTCCAAGCATAACAGTAGCTGCTGCATTTTGAGAAAATCATTTGTTTTATCTGGTTCCTAAACTAAATGTAAGTTATTCTTGTGGACTGTGAAGTAAACTCTGCATTTACATTCACATAACTCCACTGATGAAACTGAGAAAGAATGAAACAGGATCCCCAATTCTAGAAGCACCCAATATGAGGAGGAAAGCAAATGGCTAAGTGTATCTGAATTAATCTGAACTCAAACTTTATGGAAGCAGATATTAATTCATCTCTGCCAAAGATAAACCTTTAACAAAAACACAAACTTTGTCAATTGCAAAGTGCTTCTCAGAGGCCATGTAAAAACTAAAGGGCTCTCAAAAGTGTTTTAACATATTCTTTACTAGAGAGAGTTGATTTAATTACCTGCAACCTGTCCTCTGGGGACAATTAAAATTTGACAATATTCTGCAAAGACATATTTTCAGGAAAGGAAATGCTAAATATACTTTCTGCAAAAATCTTGACACAAACAACACAAACTTTAAGTCTCTCAATTTATTTTCACATAGTAGAAACAGAAATAGATTTATTACTTTGTTCTTGCTTGTTTCTTCAACAAATATCTTTTTCTTTTTTTTTTTTTTACCCCAGCAATGCTACCAGGAATCCAAATGAGTCAATGACAAGAAATATTTCATAGCTAAGAATAAGGAGAAGCCATAAAGAATTGAGCTTAATTGTCTTCACAAATCTAATCTGACTGTTCTCATAATGCCTTCTTCCCTGGGTGCCTCTGCTTCAGACCCTTTGTGTCAAGCAAGGAACAATTAACAGAGACTTAAGAGTGCAGGTTACATTTTGGAAATGATACTTTCACAGTTTTGCAGGTGTTTGGGAAACAACAACAACAACAACTATATATCAGTAGTGATTTGTACAATAACTAGGTATAATCACATGTGATGAGATCATTTGAAGGCTGATGTTTTTTTCTTGGGGTTTTATCACTGGAAATTGATGTCGAAATCATGACAGGGAGGAAAAAAAGCTGACTTTTAGAAATGGCTTAAATGACTGTTTTAATTAGCTTTTAAAGAAGAGCATGAGAGTACTGGGGAGAAAGTAGATTAGGCAAATTTTCTCCATGGACTTAGAAACTACCATTTATAAAAGAGTATTCTTAAGAATATTAAGCCTAGAAATGTTAAATTAAAAACAAAAAGATTGTATGATCAACTATATTTGGGAAAATGTACATTCAAATAAAATTAATATCTTACCTTTCTTTATATTTCTCATAACTCTTTTTCTAGCTAAGTAAGTATTACCAATTTTCAAGAAAGGAATAAAATGGGCAATTCTCCAAAATTTAGTCAGTCCCGTAACACTATTTATTGCTAAATATTTTATGGAGAAGTGTCCTTCAATGTCAACTCTGGGTAAAGATGTTTGTTATTCCAGTCTCAATACCTCCCACACTTTGTGATAGACTCCTGATTAACATACAATATTTATTTTTAAGGGAAGGAGATATGTGAGCCAAGATATTAGAAGGCAGGCTTCTCAGGATTTTGGCAGCCTAGTATTAAGGCACCTGTCGGACAGAATGAACTACTTTTTGTACATATCTCTTGTATCAGTCATAGTGGTAAGGACTCTTCAAAATGTGAGAGGAGTTCAGTATTATCCACACGGTTAAGGAAAACGAGACTCAGAGAGTTAATTTGTGCAGCTAATTGTGACAAATTTAGAAATTAAACCTATTTCTGATGTGTCTACTCTTCCCACCACCCAGCATTGAAGATGAATATTGTTGGTCCATGTCTCAGACCAGAAGTTCACACAGATTCCAACCAGGCTACAATCACATCGACTTCAGGACACAATTAAAAACCCTATTTCTGTCCATTACTGACCTCACATTACTATAGAGCCAGATGGTAGAATATGCTTCTCATGCTTATATACAAGAATCAGACACTGCCTCCTCAAGCTTTTTATTTACAGTCTAGTACATTTAATTAATTTCACAGGTGATACTCTTTCAGCTGATATTTGGACCATGTTTTAAGCTCTGTAATAGAGAATATGATGACTGCTAGTTATTGCTAATGTAGGAAGCAAAAGTGTCTTTCTAAGATAATCATTCTGCAGCACAAAGACTTTGTTGAACACTTAAGAAAAAAAGATAAAAGTCAGAATTTACTAAAATTTCCCACTGTTTTCAAAGGCTGTATGTCAGATTCCTTTGTTTTTAAAGCTAGCTCAGAATAAGGGACAATCTCTTACCTCTTGTTCCTAATTTAATAATTTATCCTTTAAAGACTTTGCCCTTGTGCTTATTTTTAAATCCATGTTCAGTTTAGACTTATAAATATCCAGGGGAGTAGTGAGAAAGGGGCCCAATGATCAGTACAAAAGGAAAAACCATACAGTGTCCGCATTCCAACATCGTAGATTGTTATTGGAAGTAGGAGAGTAAATCGCATAAGAAAATAAAGCATGGCATTCTTATTTTCTAGGACAGTTACATTTGTTTGATTAGGGTTTTTTTTAATTGCTCTGCTTCATGCTTCAAGAAGCAGAGGTGTACTACTTGAACACAAAATATTAGATTTTGCACATTTAAATAGAAGGGAATACTTTAAGTTAGCACTACTCTATACAATCTAGAACTTTTGGATATTTTGACTATGAAATCAAGCAGACCTTAAAATAGCAAAATTTAAAAAAAATAATAATAATAAATCAGCTTCTGAATCTCAGAGGTCTAGGTCCAAGTCCAAGTACTGAAACTTAACAAATGTAGGCTTTCCAACTGTAAGCATATCAGTCTTTTATCCAGTGAACTTACGCTTGTGTTTTGATTGTTGTCTTATTCTAGTGCCCCATCCTACCCCCATCCCCCACTTTTCCTCAGCCCCTTCCTATTTTTCTGAACGAGCAAAAGAAATAGTGACGGAGGGTCACTGGGAGAAAGTAAAACATTTTTGAACAGACTAAGGAGGAGCCCAAGTTTAGGGATAAACTATCCTTTTCAGCACATGTCATACTGACAGCTCTCTTATTTGGTGTCTTGTAGTGAGACAGAATATCACAGCATGCCATGGAGACAAAGAACTGAAGGGCCAAAACAGAGCCTTCAAAAAGGAGTTGAGTTATCGATTTTTTTTTGTTTTTTTCCCCTTAAATCACATTCCTCTGAAAATGGAGAAGTCGAGTTTCTAAGAAGAATGATGCTTTTGGCTTTATACCTCTTCATTACTAGTAGGGAATGTGATTTGTTTCAAAGAAACTCCATACAGATATGCTACCTAATGACACTGCCTAGAATCTACTTTTTTGACTCCAAGTCAGACATTCCTTGTTTTTGTTTGTGTTTGCTTTTTCAAATACATTAAATGAAATTCCAATAAATTGTAGGTAAAATAATTTTCATGGGTAAATAATTATTCTTCACTTGTCACATCTTTCTTTTGCGTAATCTCTGAGAACTGCTATGAAATAGAGCAGTACTTGACGAGACATTAGAAGAGGGAGTTAGGAAGCAGAAGTGGAAGATTCGGCACACTAGGACATCTCCCCTCTCTCGACCAGAATGGAAGCGATTACAATCTACTTTAATAGGAAGTCTCCTACACATCGGAGACGGTTTGGCTGGAATTCCTGTTTACCTTGAGATGTTCTTCCTGTCTCCACAGTGATCTCAGAACAACCATTATAGAAATAAATAATACCACTATCCAACCAATTCCTGAAGAAAAGCTAAACACTATAGGTTTCTTATTCATGTACATATATGGTAACCAGTTCCCACCAGGTAACTAGTATTGTTAGCAAGAAAAAAAAAAAAAATCATTTCTTAAATTTCTTTGTCTAGAGGTAATCACGATTGTGGGTATTTTACTTCTATTTTCTCTAGGATTTATGACTAATGTATGAAATAGGTATTATCCCATATATATGCAAATGTGTGCACACACAAATATATACATATACATAACACATGTCTGTATATATGTATACATAGACACAGAGATTATCGTAGATAGCTAATTAAGACAGAGTCAGAATATCAACCCATTTCTCTATCTCCAAATCTGTTTTCTCTTCAGAAACAGAGTATTTTGCATTTTCAAAATGATGATGCACCTAAAATCAGTGCTATATAACATTCTAACATACTATAATAATTATTTACTTTGTTCATTGTTTATTATCTGATAACTGCCCAAAGATTCAGGTTTCACCCAAGCTTTTCAAGTAGAAAAATTATGGGGGGATAGAAAAAAAAAATCATGATGGTTTAAATATAGACTTGAACCTTGGCTATGCCAGCAAGTAATGATATAAACATGAATTAATTACTCAATTTCTTGGAGTTTCAGTTCTCTTATCCTGAAAATGAGAACACAATTGACCTCTTACACAATTGTGATGATTAATATTAATGAAAACTGAAATTACCCAGTGTATATCAGGAATTGGAATTCATGCTACTTTTTTTTATCCTT
>NW_011888810.1:10082762-10100796 GCF_000151845.1 Pteropus vampyrus
GAGAGATTAACACTTCGGAGATGTCAATCAGTTCAGAAAAGATACTGTGAAAGAATAATGATCTGAAAAGCAAGCCCTGGAGTCCTAAAGCAAGGGATTTAACAGTAACCACCATGGGGTGAAGATTATGTCTGTATAACTTGCAAAGTGTATGGCATAGAATTTGATATCCACTAAGCACTCCATAGTGGAGCTGGAGAAAGGGAATAATAGTGGAGCTGGAGAAAGGGAATATGCTCAAGAGGTATGTTAGTGGTTAAAACAGTAGGAGTAAATCATTAAAGTTGTAATATGGCTAAGCTTAGAAAATGTAGGCATTACATGATGAATTTGATTGTGTACACAATGCATTTGAAAAATTTGTAATATGTCCAGATGAAGACGTACAGTAAGCAGAAGTGTATACTGGAAAAATGGAGAGACACTACATCACCAGAATTTGTGGATGATCTGCGGATGATTATTCCCTTAACTCACTAGCTCTGTCCTTCAGCCCACATATATCACTTTGTATGACCCTGATAATTCTCCTCAAAGTTCACATGGCTGTCAATTTCATACTTTTATTTATATGTTATTTGTCTACTGCTAGCCCAGGAGAGGGCTAGTTTTGTAAAGGCTGACATTGTGTCTAGCGTGTTTGCTATTTTATTTCTGGCACCTTGGAGAGTGTCTGATGTTTGTTTGTCTGTTTGTTTTGGATAAATGAATGAATGGTTAGGCTGAAGACTTTTTAAACAACATCACAGTGCTCAACTAGATCATTGCCTGTTTTATAACTCAACTAGATCATTGCCTGTTTTATAATAGTAAAAAGAAAGAAAAAAAATCTCAGCACATTCTTTCCCCACCAATATCTCAAAAGTGTTAGAAATGGTAGTACTTTTATTCTACACTATGAAATTCAAACATATAGAATTATAGCTCCATCATAATTTTGTCTGATCTTATAATAAAATGCAATGTATAAATCATCAGAATTCTAATTATAAAACAAGTAGATTATATCAATATGGCTTATCTCATTGCTATTACATACTACAAACTTATTTATGGTGCTATTAAAAGTCAACTCTTCTCAAAATAGAAAAGCAACACTGGGGACAATGTAAGGATAAATTTTAAAAGCAACAAATAAAATGAGACAAGTAGAATCTTAAATGTAATTTTGATATCCTTAATTATGCAAGTCTTATAAGCATATGTAAAATTTCTATTGAGTAATATATGCCAGTAAGTTAATATTCAGTTCTCTCAAATCAAATGATACAGCCCAGTTTTATCGCTCTAAAGTACTTTATTCTATGGAACACTGAATTAATGACCAGATAAAGAATTTTCTGCTAGCTTTAACTTTGCTCTGAAAAGTCATATCAAATGCAATAAAATTATATTGCATCTTGTATTATTGATATTTGTGTTACTTCCTCTCTTTGAGTCATTTCTCTTTTTATGTTCTCACTAAGGCAAGATATGAAAAAAACAATATCAGGCAACCCTCTCTGGCAACTACATCTAATGAGAATGAATAAGTGAGAAAAGAAATATTATCTTTAATAGCTTTGACCAAGTTCTCTAGAGTGAGCAGATAGTTTAGTTAGTCCAACTACTTCATCTTATATCATGTAAACTTAAACCCAAATAGTTGAAGTGTCTTCTCCAAAATCATGTTTAGTCAAGGGTGAGATTAAGATTAAAACTCAAGTCATCAAATAAACTTATTCGACTATACTCTGACACCACTGCCTGGTAATTGGCCAAACTAGGAGAGATTGATCTAATACTTTTTTCGTGTGTTTAATGAGCATTTCCATAAGGAAAGAAAGAAAATTAAGCAGCATTCTCACATGTTCACACTTCAGCATTCATCGCTAGCCCAAGAGACCACTGAATTTCAGACTTCAGGGAAATCTTTTTTTCCTTTTTTTTTTTTTTGAACGCTCTCCATTAGAAGAGTATTCTGATACCTTTACTGATATACAACAGATTTCCTGTTACTTATGGAAGACGATATATTATCTATCATTTATTCTCATATCATTTACTTGATATTTATTGAGAATACACTGTGATCTCAATAAAGACATTTTGTTAAGCCATTCACAGATGATAACTTAAATAAAGAACAAAACAGTTTTTAGCAAAGTATAATACAAACTGAAGCCAGAGAAATTAAGTAAATGGTCATATTGTGTAATTTTTACTTTGGGTATGTAATTTTCAAGTATATATATTTTTCTTTACTAATGTAGGTTTAGATAGAAAAGATATCTCTCTCATACCCAAGAAAAAATTCCTGCTACAGGCTTGCCCTCTGCAATGAGCAACTAGATAAACAAGATATATTAAATAAAAGTATGTGGACATTAGACAAAAGTCATAGAGAGACTGCAAGCCTAAATAAAGGGATAAAATTTACATAAGCCTATTACTGTCACACTTTATGTCCTGGAAGCAATTTTCAGGCAACAGAGAGAAGGATGCAAACAGAGCCTAATGAGTTTACTGAGTAGAGGATTCAGAGATTAGAGTTTGGGGAGATTGATTCAACGATAAGTTTCAGGTGACTCTATAAAAAAAAAAAAAAAAAGAATTACATAAGCAGAGAGCTCCTAAGGTTAGAAACTGTGGCTGAATTCTGATCTTCATAGAAGGATAAGAGGAAGTTGCCTAAGGCCAGAGAAAGAACCACCAGAAAGCGACAGACCATAAATCATCAGAATTCACACAAGTCTGGCAATAGTTGGTGACCCTAGCATCCCTAATGGAAAGGCTTCTTAGGAAACAAGGCATTTGTTAGGTTCTTCAGAATGATATTGCCTTAGTAGTAGGGCTAAAGATATCCCAGAACAAAGGCCCTCTGACACTGCCATAACAAAACCTGAAAGCAAGACTTGAAAGCCTGAAATTTATCTAAAGTTAGTTGACTCTGTGCCAGAACATAAGTAAATACTCTTTAAAGGAATATAACAAATTCCTGTAGTTAATAATGTAAAATTCACAATATTTGATATCGAGTAAGAAATTATCAAACATAGAAATTAGGAGGAAAATGTGTCCCGATAATAGGCATATTAATCAATAAAAACACCCATTTATAATTAAACTTCTTTGCAAACTAGGAATTACAACAGAATTGTTTTGACCTGATAAAATACATCAACGAGAAACCTCCGTCATTGATCAATATTCATGAAATCCCAATCAACATTACGCAAAGTTATTTCATGAATATTGACAACCTAATTCTAAAATTTATATGTAGAGACAAAAGAACCAGAATAATCAATACAATATTGAAGGAGAGGAATAAAAGTGGAGGACCGATGCTATCTGACTTCAAAACTTACTATAAAGCTACAGTAATAAAGGCAATGTGGTACTAGTTAAAGGATGCACATACAGATCAATGGAGCAGAACAGAGATAGACCCTCATAAATACAGTCAATTAACTTTGACAAAGAAGCAAAGGTAACACAATGGATCTCAGGTTGTCTCTTCAACAAATTGTGCTAGAACGACCAATATATTCACATGCAAAATATACACATACACATACATACTTCACAAAAATTAAGACGGGTCATAGACTTAAATGTAAAATGCAAAACTATAAAACTATAGTAGCAGATAACATAGAAGAAAACCCTGGTGGCATAAGTATGGCAATCCTTTCTGGTATGGTGATACCTTTATAGATAAAACACCAGAGACATGATGCATGGAAGAAATAATTGATAAGCTGGACTTCATTAAAAGTAAAAACTTTTGCTCTGTGAAAGATGATGTCAAGAGAATTAGAGGACATATCACAAACTGGGAGAAAATATTTGCAAAAGACATATAATAAAGGACTGCTATCCAAAATATACAAGAAACTCTTAAAACTCAATCAGAACACAAACACAATTTAAATATGGGCCAAATACCTTAAAAGATGCCTAAACGAAGAAGATATAAAGATGACAAAAAAGGCTTATAAAAGTAACTCCGCATCATATGTCAACAGGAAAATGCAAATTAAAACAACAGTAAGATACCACTAAACACCTGTCAAAATGGCCAAAACCCATTCTAACATCAAGTGCTGGAGAGGATGTGCAGCAACAGAAATTCTCATACATCGCTGATGGGAATGTAAAATGCTTCAGCCACTTTGGAAGACACTTTTGTGATTTCTTACAACACTAGACATACTCATACCATACGATTCAGCAAATACATTCCTTGGTATTTACCCAAAGGTGTTAAAAACTTATACCCACACAGAACCCGGCACATGGATGTTTATAATAGCTTTATTCATAACTGCATAAGCTAGGAGATAACCGAGATGTCCTTCAGTAAGTGAAAGATAAATGAAAGGTGGTATGTCCAGACAATGGGCTATCATTCAGTATTAAAAAAAAATAATAAGCAGTAGAGTAATTAGTGGAGCCTGCCAGCTGGGTTAATCGGGAAAAGAGACAGTCACAGAGGGACTTGCTAAAACACCTGTTCTCCTCAGTGGCAGTGCACATGCCTAGAGTAGCAGTGTCTGAAGATCAACATCAGAAGTTTCTCACTTCAGGGGAATTTAAAAGAGGAGTCGGAGAAATACTTTGAAATAAATGAAAATAAATAATATACTAAAACTTATAGGATATAACTACATCAGTGCTTAGAGTGAAATTTATAGCTAAAATGTCTGTATTAAAAAAGAAAGATCTCAAATCAATAATCTATACTTCCAATTTAGGACATAGACGACAACAGTGAAAACTAAATCAAAGCAAGCAGAAAAAAAAAGGAAATAAAGATTAGAATGGCAATTAATGGACGAGAAAATAGAAAACTAATAAACAAAATCAAGAAAACCAAAAGCTTTAAAATAAAAATAGTTGAATGGCAAGTAAACACAGAAGGTGAACATCATTGTCATCGGGGAACTGTATATTGAAACCACAATTAAATGTAATCATGTACTCATTATAAAGAGTAAGACTAAAATGTTTGTATAGCTGATAAAATTTAAAGAATATATATCTAACAATATCAAATGTGGCAAGGATGGGAAACACCTGAAACACACACATTCCTGGTACAAATTCAAATTAATGTGGCCGTTTTGAAAAAATAATTCGGCAGGTTCCTATAAAATTAAAATATAGTTTCCATATGACTCAGCAATCCTACATCCTTGGTCTTTACCCAAGAAATATAAATATATGTTACACAAAGATATATAGATTTGGTAAGTGACATGTAAATTAATGCTCATGGAATCTTTATTCATAAAAACCGCAAATCACAGAGAACACACATACCAATCAACTAGAGAATGTATAAAAGATTTATGGTATATATTCATATAATAGAATATTACTTAGCAAAAAAATGAAGAATGAACTACTAATGCATGCAACTACTCTATGGACTTTGAAAGTGGTAAGATAAACAAAATTAGACACAAAAGACTACATACTACATGGTTCGATTTATATGAAATTCTCTAAAAGAAAGCATTTCATTGTTTCCCAGGGCAGAGTGCCGGGGTATGAGAATGCCTGAAAATTGATATAAGGGATATTTTGGCATGCTAGAAATGTTTAATATCATGATTGTGGTGGCGATTACATGGGTTAATTTACTAAACTTATTTAACTTTACAATTACATATGGTGAATTTTATTTTATGTAAACTATATCTCAATAAAGCTAATTAAAATAGTCAGAAGAGAGATAAAATATCTTAACACAGCTATATAATCTGAGTCTGTTCCCTTTCTTTTCCTTCCTTTTCTGAATACATAGGAGAGTAAGTCTTCTTCCTCCCTAAACATTGCCTAGTTACTGTGTAATACACTACTTGGCTACATTTCAGAGCAGGCTTCCGTATTTCATATTCTCTAACAGTCTACTGGCTGGAATATTTCTTACAACTGTTTTCATAAACAAGCTAAGCTTAATTTTTTCAAAGCATGCAAAGAATCATATTGCTTTAAAACCTGACTATGCAGTGGTTAACGCCCGAGTCGAAACGTAACTCCATGGTATATCGCCATAGTTTAACTATACAGATGCCCATCACATTGGTCAGAAGAAAACAATGTGCAGAGTTTTAGACAATACACTACTTCCAACCAGATATTTAGCTCATATCAAGAATCATTTATTTATTCATACATTTTAAAAATCATATCAAAATTATTGGAACACATCACTGAATACATTTTTAATGAGTGTAAGGTTGAACATCACAGAGACAGAAGATCATACTTGAGATGATAATATTAAAAAAGTTGGAGTTATTATATGAATAAATTTGAGAGAATCACTCAAGTTCAAGTTAACAGTATGTATAAATTATTTTGTAAAGAAATATCAAAATCCAAATATAAATTATAAATTGTATTCTAGCTTTTGGCCATAAACATCCATTACTGAAAACCAAATATACTGTGTTGCTAATAAAAAAATAAAAGATTTCTTCTTCTTAAATAACAAAATTTGTAGAATTATTTGATAATACTGAACATGTCCAAACAAATCTTATCCCTTACACTTTTATGAGCAAGATATTAAAAACTACAGTTGCAAATCTTGAATACAAGTTGCAATTGATACTGAAATTCACTTTTAGAGTCTATTTCTAAAAAAAATAAGGAGGTAATAATCAGACACTGCATGTGTTCTTTTACTGTATAAAGATGGGAAGTCTAAACTTGCTTCAGGAGACCTCTTACAAGGGCCAAATTATCCGTGAAGCACAGGAGGCACAGGGCCAAGGGACCAGGTTACCTTTACGAACATATGGATGTATTTTTTTTTATATATATATATATTTATATTTATATATATATTTATATTTATATATATATATAAAAGAATAAACCTAGCTGGATTATAGTTGTCTATGCAATGCACTCATATAATTTTATTTATCTATCATGTGATTTCATCCTGATGATCAACATTTGAGCAAAGTTCATGGATTACTGAATATTTGTACAAATAATGAATGGGTGCTGTGTGAGAATACTGAAACTTTTTGAAGGTCAGGCTGAGACGATGCCCACATTCACGAGTGTACCAGCCACGAGATGGCAAGCAGGCACAGGAGAGGGATACTGGCAGGAACCAGACTTAAGGATACCTAAAACTGAGTTGCATAACCTCCTGGCTTTACAAGGTCAGAAGTTGACAAAACTTGCTTTTCTCCTTAAACTAGACTATATGTTTTAAAAACACAAAATGAAAACTGGACTATTCTTCTTGGTAGTGGAAAATAATCTTATTCAAGTTGTTAATTATGATTATTTTCCCACCAGGATTTGCTTTGCTCTGTTCTGTCTAAGAAACACATCATACAGTGATCTTGATGTTCAGACACTCTTACAGGGCTTCCCACTGTGCAGTTCTTAGCTCCTCACACCACAATGAAACCCAGACTGTGTGAAGCTGAGATATTATTTCTTCACTATATGCATAATAAGAATTACAATTTGTTTGTCAATGATTAATTACCCTTCTTCCCAAGAGACATAGTGCTGAGTGTTTTCATATGCTAATATATGCCAAGCTGCCAGTGCTAACTCAGCTCTCTAATCCTAAAACTCACCTTAAGTGAAAGAATATCACTGTTTATTGCTAAAGTTGTCATTCTCTTGGGAATTAAATAAATATCTAAGAAGTATTTCAATGATAGACCTGCTTTTCAGCTGACAGAGCACTCCTTTTCATCAAAAGGCAAATATATGTCAATGTGTGCATTATTTAAGACTCATGAGATAATTGCTTCAATTTGCCTGACAATCTGATAATGCCATTTGCACAATTGTGAATGGTGTCAACAATGAATGAATGTTCTTAAACAATATTAAAGGTGTAAAGTACAGTTGGAAGAAAAAGAAAAGACTCCTAATGAAGTGTCTTCTGTCAGATGAAATCCTAGATCGTTATTTGTCCCTTTAAAAATCTGTGTACTTGACTTGAATTTGATATCAGATTTATCACAAGTTAAGAGAAGAGATTGATACAAGGCTCTAGGTAGTCTAAGACAATGTCAAGTTTGCAATCACTGCTTTCAATTCAAAATCATATTAACTGAGATTTTTAAAAATGTCCATGTAGTTGATGGACACACATATATATATATAACAAGCTACATGATAATTGTGGGAAAAGCATGTTTTAGAATCGGATTCTTCTCATCTCAAATCCCAGATCTATCCTAAGTTTCATTATGTTGGATATGTTTTATTTTGCTTTTTAAACTTTTCTAATTATAGTTTTCTCATTTGCTTAAATGGATATAATACTACCAATTGCTACAAAATTTTATGGAGATTAAATGTGCTAATAAATGAAAAGCAATTATCACTATGACTGGCTCAGGTTAAACATTTAGAATATTTTAACTGTTATTAACACTATTGCATGTGTATTTAATCAAGTTCTTAACTTTTCTGAGTCTCAATTACTTCATCTATCAAATGGCTCCAATAATAAATCGGATATAATGCTAATTTTGGAGTGTTGTGATGGTCACATTAGAAATATATAAATATCTTAGCATATTGTACAGCATAAAGATGATTTTGGCAAAAAAATTATTTTCTACAATCAATAATTAAAATAGAAAAAAATATTTGTTTCATATGAAGGCAACAACAGGCTTTAAAATTAATGGTAGTATATTTCTATTTTATTATTTACCTGAGCTGGTGCTAGCAGCAGATTCTGCCTGGAGTAATTGCTCAGATCAGTGGTCTATGGCCAAGGACAAAAGAAATGAGACTTTTAATTAATACAGAGTGGAAACCAGAGAGACATAATAGTTGGGGCATCTGCTAAACAATAAATCTCTGAGCAGGATTGACCCTTTATTTGACTGAAATTCAATATTTGGAAATTATAGGTGCCACATGAAGTTTATCTCAAATAAAACATTCTTATTTAACTTAGAATGCGAGTCTACAGTACATTATGCATGTATAATTAAATTTTATCATCATAGAATAAAACAGAGGCTTAACATATTTTATCGAATTCAGGCATTCGTCACCAGACATACTAAAATGATAGTAGATGACTCATTTCTTTATTTTAAATTAAAACACCTAAGTACTAAAAGAATGAGAATGAAGACACTTGCTCATGAAAATAGTCAACACATATTTCAAAGATTTATAGCAGCTATATCAATGTTAATTTTCTTAACAGAAGGTAATGCATCAGAAGTGAAAAGTGTAGTGTTACAATGAAATAGTAGTTGTAAAAAGGTGAAATCATTCTACTAGTGACAGCATGCATGGACTTTGAGGGCATTATGCTAAGTGAAATAAATAAGATGAAAAAAGACAAATACTGAATAATTTCACTCCTATAGGGAACATTAAAAAAACACACAAACAAACAAAAACAAAACAAACGTATAGAGGCAGAAGACAGATTGGTGGTTACCAGAGGGGAAGCAAGTAGAGGGAGGATGAAATGGATAAAGGTGTTCAATTGTATAGTGATGGATGGAAACTAGACCTTTGGTAGTATGATGTAGTACATATAGCGGTGTCAATTTATAATGTGGTACACCTGAAACTTATGTTATAAATCAATGTTATCTCAAAAAGAAATTTTGAGTGTAGTGTTATAAAGAAAAGAAAGTGAGTTCACCCAGATTATGCCATGGAGTCTCAGGAATTAGAAGCAGGAATAAGTGATGGTTGAAGGATGAATGAGCAACAGTTAGACTCCTACTTCCATTATCCCTCCCCGTTTGTCTTGATGCAGAAACATTAGACACAGCAGAAGAATGGGAAAGGCATGATCATGAATAGAAGGAGTGCTTCTTTTTCTACTTACACAGAATCTTCCCCTGCTATTTCGTTCTCAAGTTTTCAGCAGCCAGATATATTGATCCCATTTTTGAGATAGAGTTTTATTATTATTTTTAATTGAATATCTTCAAGGAAAAAGATTCCAGTTTTTTTCCTTCAACCTCCAATGAGTTCTACCAGTTGATAAACATCAGCCATCAATGAACCAGAGCTAAATAGAAAGAATTTAATAATTTTTCGATGTAGACAATCTGAATATCACCAGATATTTAGACATTTGAAAGTCTCTATCATAAAGCTGAAAGTCAAAATGAAGAAGACAAAGGAAAGAAAATAAAGGAAATAAATACAGTAGTTGAGAAGAAAATCAAAACCTGACATCAATAGCAATACGTATTTTTAGAGAAAGCAAACATATATATTTCAACCAAGGAACACAAAAAGATGCTACATAAAAGTAATAGAAAATAAGAAAGTTCTAGGAAATAATAATAATAAAAATAAACCATACATGTGTTGGATAATAATGTCAAGGAAATCACACAAAAATCATCTGAGGACATCAAGAATCACACATAAAGATCCTCACTTCAGTGCATTTTAAAACAGGAGATATAAGAAACAATCTAAATGGTTAAATATAGTTTTAAGTCACACACACGCACACACACACGTACATACTATATAAATGGATAACAACATACTTTTGAATGATATGGTAATTCTCAAACATAGGAACTAAAAATCTATAAACTACATCTGTTAACAATTTTTAAGTTATAAGGTAACAAATAATTTTATTTTTTAACTTAACCTTTATTTTCTAAATTGTAGATATTAATACATATTGCATTTACTTTGAACAAATATATAAAATAACAACAGAATCTATTTTTTTTCAGTCCCAGGTCCTTTAGGCCCTTTAAAGATTCTGTTAAATGAATTTCTTTGTCTAAGAAGGCAGTGTAATTATTCTCTTCTATTCTGTTGAACCACAACATTTATTGAGCACTTATTGTATGCTTTGTGGGAAAACTTATGGTGATAATAAGGAATATCAATCAAATGGTCAGAGAAGCCCTCTTAGGAAAAGCTTACTTTTGACTTGAGAAATTCAATTATGGAACCAAATAAAAGAAGTGCCGGGAAAAAAAAAAAAAAGGAACTGCAGACGTTACCCACCAAATTCAGGAAAATCTCAATGTAATCCAGACATGAAAAGAAGATAAAAACATAATTAAATAACAAAGGGAAGAGAGGTATGCAATAATTTTGGAAGAATTGGGAAAAGTCACAGGAAGGATTTCGAATTGTGATCCAAATTACTGGGGCTCTTTTGAGTTTAAGACGGTATTGATATGATACCTTTTACATAGTATGAAAATCATTATGGTTCTCTGGTGATAAATTAATGAAAAGAAGTGAGAGTGAAAGCCGGAAAGTTGGAAAATGATTGCATACCCCATGAAGAGAGGATGGCATGATAAACTCAGCTCCCCTCCCAGTTAATGGTTCCATGGTTTCATTCTATTCCAGGGAGAACTGTTTCATCATGAGGGTCAAAATGCAGTGCCACACCAGAGATCACCTGCTCCAGGTTCTGTATCGCCAAGCACAGGGAACATAGACTGCTCAGAAGAAGATTCCAAGTGATAAGGCTTATGACCTAAAACTTCCCGCTACTAATTTTGCGTTAATTTTGGTCATGATTTTAAGCAGCACAGTTATAGGGGCTTAGGGAGAACACACATACAGAGAAATTTGTTTTACTTCCTCAGCCAAATCAATCTTTTAATTATAGAATAACACTGTTATAATGATAATACTGATTATGGATTATAGAAAAGTAACTACCTATGCAACAAAATCATTTAGGACACTGTGTTATAATAGAGGTTTGAAAGCCACATGCTCAGACCTATTGTATCAGATTTGCTAGCTAAAGGTCTGGATGCTGCATTCGAACATACCACACATATTGTCCAGGTGGTCAGCAGAGCTGGCAGATATGGGAACCATTTTTTAGGTCATGTAGTAGCAAGCTGTCCTGACACAAACTACTCATGCACCTTCGATTTTTTTTAAAAGTTCAAACATAGGAAGCTACTACCAACCAATGCCACATTAAAAAGTAAAAGAGAATTGTAAGCACTTGAAAACACTGTTCTTTCCTCATGCTTGTGAATTCCATTTTATTCAGAATTAATTTAGATAATGATTTACAGTATAAATAGATGTTTCCTCATCCAAATGGTAATTCAAACCCTTAAGAGTAAATGCAGTTTTTTTTTGAAATGTGTCTATTTGATGCATAAGGAATATTCAGAAACTTCAAGTAAATGTTTTATTAAAAAGGACACTCTGTAAAGAGGGATAAAAGTAGCACTCTTGAAGTCAACATAATCTAGGTCATGACACTCTAGAAATCAAATTATTTATTTTGTGTTTGATACACTGTGCCTTTTTCTTTTAGACTAAGTAGTAAGGATTTGAATAGGTATTCAGCTGTTCAAGGAGATAAACCATTACTTTAATGCAAGGTATTAAAAACTACAAAGAGATTGATGATTCCAAGTCCCAGCCTTCAAGGGGAAGACGGTACAGCATGATCAAAAGACCATTCCTACCTTAACATTCTCTGATTTTAAAGTTCTAATACCGTACATATCCTGGCGGAATCACAGGCTCTGTTTCAGTCATCTCAACATATAAAACGAAAGTGGAAAAGAACGAATGTCCGTTTAGTGCATTCTACATTAAACACTGTGCTTCAAGCTTCGTACATGACATGTCACTTTACCTCTGCAAAAATGCAATAGAATAGTATTATTCTAATCTTTCATATGAGGAACTTGAGTCTTAGTGTGGTTAAATTATTTGGTCAAGATTATGCAGAATGTAGAAAAAAATCTACTTTGATCTAATTGCATGGCTTATACTTTTCTCTGGTATGTTACATTATCTTCCAAAATAAGTTCTTTTTAATTTTCTTTCCTATAGAATTAACTAAAAGACTTCATGTTAAATTCTAATGCTCCTGAGGGGCACAGCAAAAACAAAGTCTCGTGTGTTGTTTGTTCTGATTTCTGCTTTGGTGCAGACCCGCACCATAGCCATACACTGGCCAGGGGAAAGAAAGGATGGCAACTTCTGTAAAGGGAATCCTAATTCACTGTACGAGATGAAGAATCATGGAATGCTGACTATTAGGGTTAATCCATTTGTGGGATAGTAATATTTTTTATCCCACGGCAACTCTAATCTGCAAGGAGACTTCCAGGAGTGATGTATTAGAAAATAATCTCAGATGTTTTCTTGGATCTAGCAGAAAAGGATACCAAGATTGATTAGCAGATTCTAAAATGGATGGAGTAGGTGGTAGGGAATGATACTTATTCTGATAATTTCTAGATCTTTCCTTTATGTTAAAATCAACACAACAGTTCCAAAAAAAGAGCCACTATGCTAATCCTCATTTTGCCAAACCAAGACTTAACTTAATGACAATTTTGGCTCTTCCAGAAATGGAATCTTAAATCAGTCATTCAGGAATCACTTGACTGGCACTAATTAGGTAATGCCTGAAGACCCTGCCATCACCTAAAGGAAAGTAACCTAGCAATAACCAGACAGGTTTTTTGCCTTGTATAACTTCCTTGTTCCCATTCCCTTTTGCTTATAAAAGTCTTTTATATTGTACAGCTCCTGGGAGCTCCTTTTCATCTGCTAGATTAGAAGCTACCTGATTCATGAGTCATTGAATAAAGCCAATTCAATTTACTCAGTTGAATTTTGCTTTTTTAAACCAGTGATATAACTTTGGCCAAGTAAACTTCTCCTTTCATTCCTCATTTTTAGCATCACTATAAGGGTGCTAATATCTATCTCTCACAGTTTTGAGAAACATTGAATTAATTATGTAGCTAATATAAATTGCTTACCAAAGTGTCCAGTTACTTTGCTGCTGTATTATCTAGGTGCAGGGCTCAGCAATGGCTTGCATGAGTTGGAGACGGTCTACCATCTGCTTTCACTAATGCAGGTGCCTCTTTTTGAATTGCCTCTCTCTCCATCTCTTCTGGGAAGCACTGCTTATAAACATGCTTTGGAGCCTAAGGATACTGGGTTTAATTCTATCTCTGTCGTATACTTTGTAGGCTTGGACAATTTATTTTTCCTCTGTGAGCTTCAGTTTCCTCATCTATCAAATGCGGTTTCTAGTAAAATAGCTTTTCAGGGTAGTTGTAAAGATCAAATCAGTTGAGAAATTTTCTATCTGGAATGCACCAAATGTCTAATAAAAAAGTGGCTATATAGCAAATTGACTATGATGACTGTTTATAATAGTATCTATGTTTGTTATTATCTCCAGGCACCAATCTTCAAAGTACAACCCATGAAACTATTTCTCTTCCAGCCCACAGAGTCTTTTCTTCCTACAAATAAAATAAAAAGCTTTAGCTTATAGAAAATTATTTCTCAGTGGGTCTTATCTTATTCATTATGTCCTAAATGCCAGTCTATTTTTCTCATTATACTCCCAGACATAGCTTATATGAATGCTAAATTAGTATTACAACAATAAATGAATTAAGTGGACGCATTGTTTCCTTCCTCAAATCCAAAAAATTTACATCTTGAATGTCACCTTTGCAGAGCTGTCTTCCACGAGTCCACCCATTAAACTACCTCCTTACAATGTTTTCGTTTCATAGAATCAATCATTGCTCAACATGCTATTACATTTATTTTCTTGTTTGTTGTTTAACTCTACCTGAATGTAAGCTCCATAAAGACAAGGAATTCATCTAGTTTATTTTGCTGCTTGAATCTCCAGCAATTAGGGTAGTGCCTGGCCCATATGATATATTTATTTTTTTACTTTTTATTTTGAAAAAAATATAGACTCAAGAGAAGTTAAAAAGAACACTATAAAGATGGTCTGTGTACCTATAACTCAGATCTCCCTAATGCTAACATCTTACGTAACTATAGTATATTATCAAAACAAGAAACTAACAATGTTGACATTAAACGATTAACTATGCTGCAGATTTTACTCAGGTTTCACCACTTTATGAATAAGCTAATTTTACATGCCATTCTGTATAGTTCTATGATGCTTAATCATACCTATTGATTTTTTATAACCATGACCACAATCAAGATACAGAACTATTCTCTCATCTCAAAGTGCCCTCATGCTACTTTATAGTCATACCTTCTCTTCCCTTGCTTTACTCATGACAACCTCTGATCTGTCCTCATTTAGGGTTCTGAACATGGACAGAACCTATAGGATATACAAACTCTCTCTCCCCCCTTCCTCTATCTATATCTATGTATAGATGTAGAGAGATGGGGAATTGGCTCACGTGACCATAGAAGCTAAATCTCATGATCTTCCATTTGAAACCTGGAGACCCAGAAAAGCCAGTGGTGTGATTTTAGCCTGAGTCCAAAATACTAAGATGGTGTAAATCTCAATTCGAGGCCAGCAGAAGATCAATGTCCTCACTCAAGCATAGAGGCAAGAAGCAAAAGGGGCAAATTTCTTTTTCTTTCTCACTTTTGTTCTATTCAGGCCCTCAACAGATTGGATAATTCTCAACCACATTATGGAAGGCAATCTACTGAGTCCACTGATTTAGATGCCAGTTTCATCTGATAACAACCTCACAGGCACACCCAGATGTAATGTTTAATATGGCCACCCTAGGTCCTGTAAAATTGACATATAAAATTAACCATCATACCAACCCTATAATTTTGAGACTGTTATATATAAATTTAATTATCTCATATATACTTTTGAGGCTGGTCATTTTCACTTTGTATACACTTGAAATTCATTTGCCCAAGTTATTATTTGTTCCAATAGTCTATTCCTTTTAATTGCTGAGTGTCGTTCCACATTTTTATTTATTGTCATTAAATAAATTTCACTGTCTTTGATCTATTCCTTTTAAAAACATGTAAAAATATTTGCATTGTTATCACTTTATATGAATGTATTAAGCTGCCACTTCTCTTGACAAGTACACTGTATATGCTTCAGCAAGTGGTAGAAATTCCTAAAAAAAGAAAAATTTGATTGACTTTGATCTCAGCTGCCAGCCAAAGGAGGGTCTTCATCTTTATGCCTGTGATGCTTCAGTGTATATGGTTTTTCAACGCTTCCCAGAGTTGACATATATCAGTGTCAAACACATTGGAACATCTTCTCTATTTATATCCTCCTGCTTTCTTTCTCCTTCGTGTTTCCAGAGCAGGCTACATACTAAGTAGATTTAAAAGGAAAGAAAATACTTGCTAAACTGCTAATACACTATTTTATTTTCTCTCTTTAAATGCTTTGAGATAGGCATTATGTTCCCTACAGTAAACTACTCTAAAGGAGGTTTAGAGATATATAATTTTCCTTAAAGCCCAAAGCTGGGTAGAGGCAAAGCTGGGATTGCAAATTGAACTATCTGGTCACAAGTCATATTCTTCCTTCCCTACCAACTACTACTTATGAATAGGCCTGTTAGCTAAAAAAGAAAACACATATTTCTGGGTAAAATTCTTTGTAAAAAAATCAAAATTAAAGAAAAATAGGAGAAAAATAACATCAGATCATAAAAAACAAGAATAAACTATATAAAATTATTGTAAAAACACAGAAAGAATTTTAAAAAGACTGAAATTGGAACACAAGAGATTTGATTTCAAGTGTTATGTTAAAGTAAAATTACTCATGGCATTTATTAAAGACAGAAAAAAGATTTTATTCAAGGTAGGGGTTACTACAATGAGGTTTGTAGTAGGGGAGAGAGATGAGTTCAACTCTGAATACAAGAAGGAAAAATGGGAATTTATAGCCAAGAGGCCGTGTGGGGGGTTGGTAGATGGAAAATTACTAAGTGGTAGGATAATTCTTTGCTAAACTGATCTAACAGGAATTTTGCTAAGGGCAAGCCAGGGTGATAAGGTAGTCAGACCAAGAGTAGTGGATTTTTGCTAAACTGGCTCAGCAGGATTCCTTCTACAGGGAAATTACTAGGCCAAGGACAAGACCCAAAGTCAAGGTCTAGAAAGTGAGAGGACTCAGTTTCACCATCTGAAAAATGAAGGGGTTGGTCTAGGTAATTGCTCATCTTTTGTAGATGGCACTCATTTCTTCTTTTCTGGTATTGGGAATGTACTCACTGAAGACATCATTAATGAGAAATCAATCCCCTTACAGAAACAGGATGTTGGAGAAAGATTCAGCATGGCATTTATTTTCCAGTGAGAGCTATGTAGTGGAACTGAGGAACCTGAGTAGGATTCAGAATTGGGTAAGGATTCAGTACTATGGTGTCAACAGGAAAATAGAGGCTGTTTAAACAAACAAACAAACAAACAAAAACAAAGACGTCTTATCTCTACCACCCAAGTTCCTACTATGCCACATGACTTATTCATTAGATCAGAGGTCAGAGATCAACTTCTTTGTTTCTGTCCACTTTATATATAGAATCCATATAGTCTTGCCTAAGAATCTCACAAGACATTGAAAAGAATTAGGAAAAGAACTTCTCTTTAGGGAGCCACTTTTCCCAATTATGCAATTATTCACCTTGTTTTCCAACTATGCTTGAGAAGCAATAAAAGGTGAAAATACTGCAAAAAATAAAAATAAAAATACAACCAAAGAAGGCAGAAGAATGTGTAATACATAACCACTGGAGGAAAAGAATTGAAAGCAGTTTAGATTTGAATATAAAATACTATTAAGTATGCTTTTTTCCTTCCAGAAAACAAATACATTATGTCTTACAAAAAAATACTTATTGTTTTCCATTAATCTCAGTATTTAAAATAATTTCTTAGCATTGCAGGTCTTTATAATAAGACTATCTTTTGAAAATGGAATATCCAAATAAAATACAACAAGAAGAAAAATGGCATAACAGTTACGTGTACAACCCTGAATTAAAAATCAACTGGTATTCAAATACACCCTTATAAATTGTGTGACTACGGGTATGTTATGTATTTCATCTCCATCTGTAAAATGAGAAAATTAATATCCATTTGTGTAAAAGGTTAAGTAGAGAGGCAGGTTGAATGATTTCATCGTGGGTGACATGCATCAGTACATATATCTTGGCTTTACTGTGCTAAGAATGCTGGAATTAAGAACACTTTCCTTTCTCTTGCCTTTCTGCAGTACGAAACAGATATCTTG
>NW_011888810.1:10102586-10112028 GCF_000151845.1 Pteropus vampyrus
ATTTCGTCTTCCCTGAGTTTCAAACACTTGACTTCAAATTTTAATTGAAACTTCTTTAGAGTCTGTTTCATGTTTCATTGAACACTGTTCCAGATGTTCATAAGAGTGCTTTTGTATAGGCGATGGGAGGGGAAAGTAGACTGTATTTGGCAAATAAATATAAGAAAGCTAGCACTAAATATTTTAGGCAGAAAGTCAGAAGGTACCATTTTCTGTGAATATTTTAGAAGGATTTTATTCAAGACAACTTTTTATCTATTGAGCACCTGCTAAAAGTAAAAAATACGGGTAAGTAGTAAACCAAAAAAAAAAAAAAAAGAATCTTAACCTTAGAAAATAGAAGGTAAAACAAATATTAATATTAATCAAATAACAGACTGACCAACTTTTCCTGTTTGCCCCAGACCCAGTTTTAAACTGAAAGTCCATATTTCAGGAACTCCCTCACTTCCAGGTAAACTGGGACATTTGGTCACTCTGTTGAATAATTATATGACAAATACGGAATGACAGTTGTGACAATTGCTAAAAAGTAGAGAAGCATAAAGTTTTAGATAGACCTCTTTGATGTAGAGAAGATCTGGTCAGAGATCTGAAGTAGATTCCCTATGGAAAGAGATCATGAGCTAATATATAAAGAGAAAGAGCTAACTAAATATAGATTGGAAGAGAAGTATTCTAAACAGTGAAAATGGCATATAAAGAGGATCATGGTAAAAGAAAGCATGTTGAGTTTGGAAGCTCAATAAAAGCTAGTTTTTCTGGGGACCAGGAAGCAAGGGGTTCATGGTGAGAGGTATGTCTGGATTGGTCGGGTAGACTTAGGTCAACAAATATTTTATATAAAGCATCGTATAGTAGACAGAATCCTAAGATGGCCCCTACGATTTTCAGATACTGTTGTACACATACTTTCCCTCCAAATATTGAAATACTTACCTAGATACTGCTGGAAAGGTATTTTGCAGATATAATTAAGGTCTCAAATCAGTTGACCTTAAGAGATTACCCTCTTTTGCCAGCTCTAATAATAGAAACCTTTAAATCTAAGTCAAGAGGTCAGAAACAGAGGACTTCAGAAATTGCCAGCACAAGGAAGTTTAACTCACAGGACATTTTCTATTGTTCACTCAATGGAAGGGACCATGTGGCAAGAAATGCAGGCAGTCTTTAAAAACTGAGATGAGCCAGTAAGAAAGCAGGAGTCCTAAAACTGCAAGAAAATGAATTTTTCAAATACAAAGTAACTACAAGAAGACCTCTTAACTTCAGTTATGTGAGACCCTAAACAGAGAACACATTAATATCATGCCAGACTCCTGATTCAGAAAAACTGGGAGATAATGCATTTTTGTTATTTTAAGATGATCAATCTGTGGTAGTTGGTTATACAGCAATAGAAAACAAATATAGGCGAGACAGTAGTTAATGTTTTTGATTTTGCAGTTTTTAGAGTACTGTTGCGATTACTTAACTCTGTCACTGTCGTGCAGTCTCAAAGAAAATACATAAATTAGTATGTAAGGCTATATTACAATAAAACTATTTACAAATAACCTTGTAAATATATGTAGCTCATGGGCCATCATTTTCAGACTCCTAATCTAGAAAATCTAGTGAGCTGCAGATATTGTTAAAGAGCATCTGCTTTAACACTAGATGACTTTATCATAGAGGTAAATGGTTGAATTTACACTTTGAAGATCACTTTCTAATATTTGGATAATAGGTAATAAGATAGAGCAAACCAAAGTGAAAACTATAGAATAATTTGTTAGTTATTGCAGTTGAGAGCTCCTGCTACGAGGAGAATAGTTAGAAGGGTGACAGAGATGGAAAGAAGTCAGTTTTTGCATGTTTGTGCATTTGAGTGCATGTGTGTGTGTGCATGTGTGTGTGTGCGCGCACATACACATAAATCCTCCATTAGGATCGATGTTGTACAATTTTAGACATTTTTGCTCTGTGTGAATAAACAGATTCTGCAACATTTGTAACATTACTCTAAAGAAGGTAGCTGAGTTTTATCTATGAGAATAGCATCGGAATGATGAAATTATCATTTCCTGTGCATAGTGGCTTTATATGAGTTATAGGGGAGAGAATAGCTTTACTGACCGGGTGATTTAATGTCCCCCTTCTAACAACTTGCAAAACATTATGAGATGGTGAGAATGATATCACCAGAGGCATTTTAAAACTGTCTGAAATTGATCACTGCTAGACAATAGCTTCCTTTTTTCCTTGCCTTTTCTCAGACAGTGCTGTTTGAAATACTCTTTTTGAAAGCCTTTTTTATTGGAACATTTTCTTATGCACAGAATGGTCTCTTACATAACAAAGTACCCAGCTCAGTAGCACAGACATAGTAGGCCTTAAGTAAATGTTAGTGGGCTCAACTAAAATTAGCTGAAATAGATATTTATATATTAAGTCTGAGTTTAATATACTATACAAAGTCCAGAATAAGATGAATATATTATTTAGAGACCAGTATTATTTTTTTCTTAAAAAGGAATTTCAGACAGTATGAGAAAAACTTGTTGAAAGACATTTTTCCATGTGTCTTTCATGTTCCTATGTATGTTGCTGGGTGCCACAATTCAATGCCTTGATCTCTCATTACCTGGCCATTTCACAGGGTTGTGTATACAGCAAGCAATTGAAAGGTGAGGTAATATCTTTCTCGGGGACAAGGTTTGCTTACTTTCTGCTTGCTATAGAATGCTAGGTTTCTCGACCTTAACGTTCCTCTTGTGAAAAACAACCCTGTGTGTGTGCAGGCATTTGGTAAGGCCCTCTGCATGGAATTTGGGGAGCAAGCAAAACTGCTACAAGCATGATGATGTTTCTGCTACTTACTATGCCATGAGTGATGAAGTTCTTTGTCTCTGACCAAGGAGTTTCATGTCTTCTGCCAGCATCTATAAAAAGTATCAGACTAAACTTATTAGATTGTAAATAGGAAATCATCAAATCCCAGCCCTTGAAAAAATGCTTTAACTTTTATATTGTGCATAAGTATTCCAGACTGACTACTACTAATTATGCACACACATATCTATATACACATATAAATATTGTGTATCTTTATTATTCTTCTTATTAAATTTTATCATGACATTTACAAATTTTATGCTAATGATGTTTTCTCAATTATTTATGAAATAACACCAATATTAAACATATAACTGAGTATAAAATTTTACGGTTTATAAAGCACTTTTTAAAAGTTTGCTTCTGTTCACCAAACTTTAAGGAAGATATATGGAGGATATTATTATTCCAAACATAAAGGAAAATTAATCATTCATTTCTATAACTTTTTCAAATCACTGTAGTGTTCAAAACCTAGATCCGATACTTATGGTTTGGAATTGCCTACTCCGTTGTTCAAAGTGACATTAAAAAATATAGTACACTGAAAAATGCATGCACTTCAAGATGATTCATTTAGTTAGCCATTCATTCACAATATTTTCCCAAACTGACTGTACAATAGGCATATAACTATATAAAGTATGTGCTTTGTGCGTGTGGGGGTGGGGTGGGAGAGAGAAAATGAATGACAATTTCACACAGTGCATATCAGGTATGATGAGGACGATTGGTTAGGATGCCTGGTTTATAGTGCTATCATGTTATATTTGGTTATCAGATTAAAAAATGTTTATTGAAATAATTTTGAGAATTATTACCACACTGTCATTCTGAGTTGAGGACAAAAAGTTGACTGAGAAATATGAATTCATAAAGAAACCCATATATTAGAATCTCAGACTAAACTAAACCTCACAGTTGTTTCCTTGGGAGAGAAAACCATAAAATGTATTTAAAGTGCCTATGGATATGCTCATATATAATTTGTAAAGCTCTGAATGTCATGTTTCAAGTTTATGAGTAAACTCTATGTGCTTTGTGTGTGTGTGAAGGCCGTGACTTCCTTCTGAATATGTAGATTGAAATTCTTAATTGTGAAGACTAAGAAACAATTGAGGGGATAAGCTGGTGAACCATGCTAGGTCCAAGATGAATATTTGCTCATCTTTCAGTTCCTGGCATCTAGCACAGTGCCTTGACACAGAGAAAACACACACACACACACACACACAAGATACAAAATTAGAAAGGAGGAAGTAAGGTTGAATGAAGAGGCCGAGGAGACTTTTCTTCAAGATTGTTGATAAAACATGCATGAGCCTTCGACAGCCTTTGGTTGGATTTCTTCTCAATCACAAGACAGAAAATGATAACTATGGAAGAATTATTATAAGACTGTAATTAAAAAGAGAAAGAGAGAAGTAGAAAGCAGTAAAGTTGGTTGAAATAGAGAAGGCAAATTACATAAAAAATAAAAAGGGGCTAAAGAAGAATTAAGAAAGAAAATGAGAAATAACAAAGAAGGGAGAGAGGGAGGCTGGGGAGGAAAGAAAGATGTGTGTGTGTGAGAGAGAGAGAGATAACTTTTACTTATTCCAGCCTCGCTTTCTTTCTATATGATTAGTAAATCGACTAGAGATTCTGTTTCAACCTTACGACAGGAGAGGAGAGGAGAAAATGACTGTTTTTTATACACTTGACTTAACCACACCTGCCCTTTAACTGGCAGCCTCTGCACACTCCCCTGACAGCACCTGGAGAGGGTGCCTGTAGAACACCAAAGGGTGGTGGGAGAATATAACATGTGACACCAGGGCAAGATCTGATCCTCGACAAATGAAATCTGTCAGCCATCTCCTCCAAGGCTGCCACCTTTCATATCCTTGCTTGGCTGAGCTAGCTTTATACAGAGACTTATTGTATTATTCAGCTGGTTTGATTTTCCTTTTTATGACAACCTTCCCCTGGAGACCATCCATCTCTTTATGATCTTGGAGAATGACTCTAACTGAATGATATTTCAATGTAATTTATAACTCTGTACTGTAAACACAAATATGGGTTGTTTCTTATCACTGGAAAGAATGCTAATGGACAATCTTGAACCACTATTATTTTGGATGAAATTAGTACTGAGACACAAGAGATTTAGATGGACAAATTGAATGGAGATGAAAGAAGAAAACAAACAAATATAAAAACACAAAATGAAAAAAATAGATAGAGCGAGTTTTGGTTTCTTATGAACATTAGTTCACTTTATATTCATAAACTTCACAGACAGATAGGAGGAATGTGTAATCCATGATTCAGAATTATTAACAAAGTTGTAGAAAACAGCATCCAGAACTGTGTTACTTTAAAGATACAAGAAATCTTATAAGGTACCTAATTCCAACAATGTACCCTAATTATTGATTTTTAATTCTTCCAAAATGTATCTGTACATTCAGTTCCAATCAATAGGATTTTTGTATGTTTGTAGAAGTTGAAGAGATAATTTTTAATTTTACTTACAAATACAAACACTCTAATAAGAGGCAAGACAATCTTGAAGAACAAATTCAAGGGCTTGCAGTACGGTTACACATCACTTAAAGACAAGAATACGTTCTGGGAAATGCATTTTTTTGTTTTTTTTTTTTGTTTTTTTTAACATTTGCAACTTCATATTGAATTAGATAACAATTACACATAGATCATAAAATTAATAAAGCAAGAAGATTTTTCTACATAATTCATGTCTGATTTAATAGTCTTCACTGATTCTTTGTAGTGAAAAAGGGTATTTTCATTGTCCCTCTCATTCTTAAGAATAACAACAGACTTTTTACAATCTTCAACCTCTATAATAGCAAGGAGCACTTCTTTGTTTACTTCTAGATTTTTCTCTGTGGCTTTAATTTGGAGAAGAGTTTTCAGGATACTTTTTTCTGAGGAGCTATTTTCCCATAGATACTCTTCCATGTCTGCTTCGGTCTTATTTTTCTCCCATTCTTCAGTTTTCCAAGTCGTGGTATAAAACTGTTTGCAGACACATTGCATAATCATAATTCTGTCTCTTTAAAGGGCATCTATCTGCCTTGTCGGTAAGCACATCTGTGTCTTGCAGTATTGCTCTCCTACAAGTTTAATAAGTTTCTTCTTTGCATGATCATCTAAATTCAAAAGTTTAACCTTTAAGGTTGCTATTCATGCTTTAGGGTTTTGAGTAGATGGTCTTGATGAAACATAATTGTCTCTGTTGATTTCAATTAGACAATGCTTGTCGCATTTCCCATCACTGTCTAGGTGCAGCTGGCCCTCAACACAGAAATCTCTAAGAGCCTCACAGTGCTTTTTAAATTGCTACAGAAGTCAAATGCAGAAAACTGGGAATCTTTAAAAGTTCTAGATTTCCCTCCTTTGCCATGGGCACCCCTCTTTACTGGATAACCCATTTGAACAGGAAGAGGTACTGCAGAAGTTTTCAATGGTACTGCAACAGGGTAAATGGACCAGTCCTGGTCAACAGCCATTTTCTGTCTTAGGAAGTGGTGCCTTTCTTCTTGGTAGCTTTTCAGATTTGGCTGTCCCTTCTGTTGTATGCAGGCTTGATCTCTGGACAAGGGTGGCTGGAGACACGGTAGTGGAGAAGGCACGCAGGGCCTTGGCCCCACGTGCGGTATGCGGTGGCTGCCATGGCTGCGGAGATGGCAAGCCAGGGAGGACAAGTGCGGTCCCACATCAGAGGGCTCGAGAAATGCATCTTTATGCAATTTTGTCATTGTGCAGCCATCCCACAGTGCACCTACACAAACCCCCAGATCATGGGCCAGCACTGGTCTGTGGCCTGTTAGGAATCAATCCGCACAGTAGGAGGTGAGCGGCAGGTGAGCGAGAGAAGCTTCATCTGTATTTGCAGCTGCTCCTCAGTTGCTACCATCACCGCCTCAGCTCCACCTCAGATCATTGGGCATTAGATTCTCATAGAAGCACCGGTTCCTGGTGCCAATAAGGTTGGGGACTGCTGTTCTAGGCTACAAACTTGTACGGCACATTACTACGCTGAATACTATAGGCAATCATAACACAATGGTAAGAATTTATGTATTTAAACATAGAAAAAGTACAGTAAAAAACATGGTATAAAAGATAAAAAATGGAACATCTGTAAAGAGCACTTACCATGAATGGCGCTTACAGGACTAGAAGTTGCTTTGCGTCAGTGAGTGAGCGGTGAGTGAAGGTGAAGGCCGAGGGTATTACTGTGCACTACTGTAGACTTTATAAACCCTGTACGTCAGCATCGCCACGGACACCTGTCACTAGGCGGTAGGAATTTTTCGGCTCTGTTTTAATCTTATGGGACCACTTTTGTATGAGTGGTCTGTCTTTGCCTAAAAAGTCGTTATGTGGCGCATGACTGTACCTGATTTTAAGGCCTTCTCTAAAGGTGCAGTAACCCAGAAAGTATGGGCGGCGGAAGTGAGACCAGCACTGCGCTCCAGCCTGCTTTTCCCTCCTTGGGTTCCCTCCGCGCCCCTGAGTAACTTGGTTCCGGGCCTGTCTGCAGCCACCCTGAGCCGCCTGTGCTCTGCCGGAGCTAACTCCTTCAGCGGCACTCAGCACTCCTCACACAGGCCTGCAAGCTCCTCCCGCCTCCACCTTGGCAAAAATGTAAGGTACTCGCTTGGGAAAATACAAACCGGGTTCCTTAATTTGCAACCAGGCCACCAACATAACACAAAGTGAAAGGAAAGTCTTTTCTAAAAATGATACCGGAATGCTGTTGAATATATAACTAAGCATTGAATTTCAGGATCATAAAATATGCTTAACTTTATAAGGAACTACCTAATTGTTTTACAAAGAAATATCGAAATTCCTAATGCCCCCACACCCTGTTATCACCAACATTTGGTAACTGTCTGCCTAGGTCCTTCTAGCATTTTTGGTAGGTGAGAGGTACTAGGACATTTTGGTTTCCCTATGCATTTCTCTGATGACTAATAAGGTTGATCACTTAACTGGGCTTATTAGCCCTTTGAATCTCCACTGGTGTGTAATGCCTTCAAGTAATATGCCTATTTTTCTATGGAGGTCATCTGTCTTTTCCTTAGTGATTGCTAAGAGTTCTTTAATATATTCAGAATATAAGATAGGTACTATAAATGTTGTCCCTCGTTCTATTGGGTTGTTTGGTAACTCTCTTAATGGATCTTTTGAAAAAACTGAAGTTCTCAAGTTTAATGTAATCTAATAGACATGTTTGGTTTCTTTAATGCTTAGCCCTTTTGCTGTCCCATTTAGAAAGTCTTTGTGTTCACAGAAATAATGATGTTCTCTTATGTTTCCTCATTATTCTCCCTTTTCTATTTAGTTCTACAATATATCTGGAATTAATATTTGTTTATAACAAGCCAGAGTACTTACATGTGAGGCTTGACTTGGGCAACCACAGATGAGTCAATGACCTCCATGTTCACCTGCCAAAATATTAAAAGTTTTTATTGCGGCCTTAATGAAGTTCAGTCACATTTTTAGTCCAGATGATCTCAACAACACTTTACCCTCTCAAGGCTTCATTTTTGAATGGGCTCAGGTTATGAGAACAATAGGCACAATTCACATTCCAAGCACAGGGGAGGGGCTAAGGAGCCTCCCATTGCCTGGGTCCAGGTCTCAGGTCAACAGAAGGTCATGTTTTCCTGATGACCTCCTCTAACAGTGGCAAGGGCCAAGATAATACTTTTCATTTCTCATATGATTGTCCAACTGACCCAGCACCATTTACTGAAAAGACCTTCTTCCATTACACTTCAGTGTTATTTTTAGAGAATAGTAAAGAAGGTCAGAAGACAAGGGTATTGACTTTATCTAGAGAGTGCACTAGATATGGCTTTATCTAGATAATGTAAATCCACTGAGCCATAAACTAAATGTTAATGCACCTCACTGCGTGTAAGTTATACTTCAATACAAAATTATATACTTATATTGATATTCATGTAATATTGGCAAAGATGCTACAAGTTAATGATATTATATGTCTTAACTCTTTCAGGTTATATATGGATAAATGAGGTGCTTCTAAGTGGATGAAAAACAAGACAAGGTAATAACAATGTGTTAAGGCTTAGTGAAACTTTTTTGATTCACTTCCTGTGCATTAAGGAAAGTAATGACTCCATTGAATAGAAAACAAATTTGTTTGCAAGCCAGACGGTTTTCAGTACCCTCTTTTTTTTCAGCAAAATTATAGGTGTACATAATGGAAGCGTCTACTGCAGATCATTAGAAACGTTTTGATGACAAAGAATTATAAAATTTTAGAATTGCAACTTGGAAGGGGCTTAGATCATTGAGTGAATTTACATGGCAAACTTTTTTTTTTTATTCTTTTTATTCCCTTCTATTTATCTGTGTACGTGATACTCGGCATTAATCGGTGTTAAAAAAAAATAATTGGTGTTGGTCTCTGTCCCATTCTACCAATAAAAAGTATTCTTCTGTGAATACATTATCTTATTCATAAAAAGTCCCTTTCACAGTATTAAGAATCCAATTTAGAAAAAAATAT
>NW_011888810.1:10114278-10119491 GCF_000151845.1 Pteropus vampyrus
CATGATGATTAAAAATACTGAGATAGTAAGCAGTAAACCATAGCAACCCTTAGAACAAAACAAAGAAAGAACAAAACAAATAAAATGAGCGAGCCCCCTCTATTACTAAATTTAAGGACCAATTGGCTGACAGAATAGCTGATTGATCAGCAAAAGGCTTGACTGCCTTGTTGCCAAGCTGAAGGGAGAAACTCGATGACTTCCTCAATCACTCTGGCTCAGAGGTTTCCTGGCTGGGTGACTAGCTGCCTGGCAGACTGGCCAGTTAACTTGCTAGCTGACTGGGTGACCAGCGGCATGGATGGCCAACTGACGAGCTAAGTGTCTGATTAAAGGGACGACCAGTTGCATGGGGCTGCCTGATGCACTGACTCAGAGGCTGGCTGGCTGGTTGTCTGACTGACAGTTTGCCTGGCTAAATTAATGACCAATGCACACGAATGTACATATTCCGGAGGTGTTTACAGCTGCATACTCCCACTCACTTGGACCACAAGATTATGCAGAAATCCTGACCATATTTGTGTTGTCTGGGATTGCATAAAATTCACAGATCCACTTTAGAGGACTTATTACACCTGAGCAATTCAAACTTCTGATGTTTAATGTTCCACAACCAGAGATCACTAGGAAAGAATTAGGGCCTCTGTCTAAAAGAGTTTGAGGGGCTAAAGCAAAAATAAAAATAAGCCCGAGGGTGTTTGCTGTAATCTGGAGGAGCCCAGCTTTAGGTGACAAGGGTGCAGATGATCATTAATGAGCTGTTTCCCAGGAATCAGTAGTTTTTCTTGTCCCATGTTAGTAAGATGGGTAATTACTTTTCCTGTGATGAAAAAGACTCACATAATGAAACCTCACTATTATCACTTAGGTAGTGAATCTTGTAAAAAATAAAATAAAATAAATAAATGATTAAAGATGATCCAACCAGCATTCACCTTTCCATTAAGGGACTGCTTCCCCCCTTTCTATGTTCTAAGACTGTAGCATTGCGCCTTGCCCACATACCACCTGATGGTTCTGGCCTAAACTCCGTTTCCAGAGAATCAGAAGATGGATTTAACAGAATAGATTATATTGTGTTCACACTGAAGAATCTCTAGCTCTAAGGATCAGTTTGGCATCAAGGTTTTACAGCCTCTCTTCCTTGCCCTAGGAGTTTACTCAACAAAAAACAGCCAATAAAAAGAAAGAAGAGCTGAGAGAGAAAGAGAGAAGGAGAAGAAAGAGGAAAGGAGAGGAGAGGAGAGAGAGAAGAGGGGATTTCAGAGGTGCAGCTACAAATCTATTTGGACGTACTCAAATCTGTCACTGGACTTTCCAGTAATCTGATTCAATTTGTAATAAATTCTTCTTATTCTGAGCTAGTTTTTGAGTTTTGTCCCTTGTAATCAAACGAGTTCTGAATAATATAGAACACCAGTTTCATTAGATTAATGTCGATGCATTGATTTATTGTTTTAATAAATACTTATTAAACACCTGCAGGTAATACAGTAGTGTAAATATTATCTTAATAGGAGGCTATGTAAAAGAAAGATAAATATCACTATTAAAAAATAAAGATCACTAACAGACCCCATCAAAAATAGAAGTGATGCATTCAAAGGCCTTGACACATTTGCATATATAACAACAAAGTTTGTGATAAAAATATTATCAATAAGACTATCTCTCTTTATTTTTGACTATGCCAATGAAGTCGTTGCCTTTATTTCTTCCCTAGCTACATTAAAATGTCTAAAAATTAACCAACATAACAAAAAAAATCCCTGACTTTGCATGTATTCTTCAACTCTCTTTTATTTTCTCTCAAAATATCTCTCACATGTATCCCAGGTTATTGTGTGCTCCTTCATCAGTGTTTCTGAATCACTTAGTAATCTGTATCGGGACTTATTACAATTAGCCATAATAAATGTTGTGTGTATGTGTTTCTGTGTGTGTCCCACTATGAAATCTTCTAAGATGGAAGGGATTTATTTTGCAGCCCGTATTTCTCAAGAATTTGCCCATTATTCAATTTATATCAGGTAGTTAATAAATGCTGATTATAAATTAAATAAAGAAAATATATTACTTTAAATGTTAGACATTGAGTCCCACTCTTTCTGTAATCACTTTCTTTCATGATTATAGAAAAAAGAAAATTTAGCTAATAATAAAAACTGTGTAATTCATAATAGACATAGTCCTTTGCTTCTCTTATTTTCCTTGAATTTATTAAGCATTAAGACTCCCTGGGAATCAAGTTTAAAATCTTTTATTTTTCTATCAATGTGGACAGCTAGCATTCAGTAATATTTATTTAAGAATCAAATGATCTTTTAGAGTCCTTAAATTATGTGAACTCATGGGAAATGTAGAAAATCATGCAGTCTCACATTTTGTGATCAATTCAAAAGAAATCAGATGCATTAATTATAACAAGTTGATCTAAGTCATCATTTTATACCACAAAGATTGAACTGGGCCAAGACTTTCGCTATTTGTATCTCAGTTTTCCTGCATATTAAATGAGAGTGGGCTAAATGTGGTTTAAGGTCCTCACATTCGTGACTTTTACGATGCCTAAAACTATGATGGTGCACGCATTTTGTTAGTCATGCCAAGGCATTGCCCTCATGTAAAATAATAGTTTGCTAATCATTTCTGGAATCTAATATCTGGAGAATTTCTAGGCTGCCCATCCACCCATTCTAGCAGTAAACCTAGTTCTTCCTTTCAGTTTCTCTTTTGGTTTTTGTCTCTCTTATCATTCTTTAATAGAGCCAAATAGTTCTTCTGACCTAAGCAAGCATGATGTCATACTTGAGAGCATGGATTCTTCTCTTGATACCTACACATGAGAAACATGGGCCCAAACATATTACATAGCCTCTTGAGATTCAGTTTTCTTTTTTTTTTTTAATTTGTAAAATGGCGATAATAAATAAAATCCCATAGGGTTGGTGGGGGGATAAAATAAGTATATATGTAGATATGTATATACAAAGCACTTAGAACAATCCCTCGTACCTAGTAACTAATTGTTTGTTTTATAAGCATAATTATAATAACTCATATTTTAGCTTTAGTAACCAGAAATTGGAGCTGTAGGAGAAGGTACTACAATTCAGGGAAGTAGAAATAAATTCAGAGAAGAATAATAAATCAGAGCAGGAGGGAGAACCAAGATATCAAGGGAAGACCTTCTGAAAGGCCGCATTTAAGTACTGCATTTTAGAACAGTTCTTCCAAGTTAAGATAAGAGAAAGAATATTTGAGCTGGCTTCATCTCTTATTTGTGAAAAGTTAACTTCATGTGGCACTAACTCCCTTGTACTTCTGAGTTGTGTTTATTTGGACACCAAGGGAATCCCATACTCAGCATCATTAATGCAGTCCTGGGAGAAGAAGAAAAGAGGTATGTTTCTCATATGAAAGAGTAAGAATGTGTTACTCATCCACAATATGTAACAAACGCATAATTAGAATATCAGAAGAAGAACAAAGGGAGAACAGAGAAAAGAAATAATAATACTGAGAGCTTTTCAAATATTAATCACTGTCACCAAACTAGATATTTAGGAAGCCCAGAGGTCGCAAATCAGAATAAGTAGCAAAAAAACAAAATAGAACAAAAACAAAAACAAACAAAACACCCCACCAAAATCCTACAATTGGGTATGTCCTGTTCAAACTGCAGAAATACAAAGACAAGTAGAAAATCCTGAATGAAGCTGAAACAGGGTCAGGAAGACACCCCTACATATAGAGGAACAAAGATAAGAATTACAATGGGCTTCTCATTAAAAACCATGCAAGCAAGAAGAAAGTTGAGTGAACTATTGGCAGTATTGACAGAAAACAAACAAACAAACAAAAAACAGTAACCTAGAATTCTATATCGATAAAAATTGTCCTTCAAAAGTTACAAAGAAATAAAGATTATCTCAGATCAAGCAGGCAGAAAATCAACACGGATAGATTTGACTTGAAAAGTATTGCCATTCAACCTCATCTAATTGGCATTTGTAGAATAATCCATCAAACAACAGCAAAACAAAAATGTCAAGTTCATGTGAAAAGTTCACCAGGAGGAACCATGTTCTGGGCCATACAATTAAAAATAATAGAAATCACACAAAGTGTCTTCCCAGACTGCAATTGAATTAAACTAGAAATCAATAATAGAAAAATAAATGGAAACTATCAAAGTATTTTTACATTAACATACTTATAATACTATGGAATAATAATATACAATAATACTTATAAATAATACATGGATTAAAAAAGGAGTCCCATTAAAAATATGAAAATATTTTGAATTAGATAATACTACAAGTTATCAAAATTTGAGATACAGAGAAAATAACGCTAGAGGGAAATTTATAACATTATATACATAATCAGATTTTTTAAAATCTAAAATAATAGTAATCTATGTTTCTACCTAATGAAACTAGAGGGAGAATATTCAAGTACAAAACAAGAAAAAAATACAAACTTGAACAGAAATCAATTTTAAACAAGAAAACTAAAAAGACAATCAATAATTATTTAAAAATGTCAAGGAAATTCATAAACCTTTAGCCAGGCTAATCAAGAAAAAAGACATGAGAAACAGTGATCAATATCAGAATTTAAAGAAGGATCATCATTACTGATCCCATGGAAATTAGAAAGTTAATAAGAGAATATAATAAATTTATAAACTCTTTGTCTACAAATTTATTAGACAAAATTCTTGAGAGACACAAAGTCTCAAAATTCACATAAAGTGAAATAGATAATTTGCAAATACCTATATCCATTAAAATTATTCAATAATTAATAACCTTCTAAAAGGAAAATTATTACATCCAGATAGTATCATAGGTGAATTCTACCACATATTCAAATATGATGATGACAGTTCTCTGCAAACTCTTCCAGAAATAGAAGTAACACTTCCTAACTCATTCTATAGTTTGGCTAATACCAAACCAGGAAAAGACATTATACAAAAGAAAAAAAAAACAAAAACTTCAGATCAAAATCTCTCATGAACATAGGTACAAAAATCCTCAACAAAATATTACCAAATTGAATCTAAAATTTACAAAAATAATTGTAAGCAACTAGAGTCAAACTTCAGCTTTTAGAATCCGAAGCTGTTGTTCTATTGATCTTCCTTATTTATGCCATTTATTATGAATATATTTAATCCATGTTGTATTTTATAACCA
>NW_011888810.1:10119801-10148621 GCF_000151845.1 Pteropus vampyrus
AAGTAACACTTCCTAACTCATTCTATAGTTTGGCTAATACCAAACCAGGAAAAGACATTATACAAAAGAAAAAAAAAAAAACTTCAGATCAAAATCTCTCATGAACATAGATACAAAAATCCTCAACAAAATATTACCAAATTGAATCAAAAATTTACAAAAATAATTGTAAGCAACTAGAGTCAAACCTCAGCTTTTAGAATCCGAAGCTGTTGTTCTATTGATCTTCCTTATTTATGCCATTTATTATGAATATATTTAATCCATGTTGTATTTTATAACCATTCTAGCATGAGATCAATGTGTGTAGTGGAGTAGGTGATGGGACATGGGAGGATGACTATGTTTATATGTAGATTCCCGGAGTAAATCATTTCTCTGTTCCACAGTAGCAGAGAGATTGAGAGCTAATTGGCTCATTTACAAGTTTCCCAGAAAGACTTCAACCACCACTTGTGGAATGTGTTCTAAGTGCCTGGCAACACATTTTCAAACATGGTCCCATTTAATATTCCCAGTAACCTCATAAAATACACACACACACAAACATACACACACTTATAAGTATATGTATGTGTGTGTGTGTGTGTGCGTGTATGATAGAATAAATAATTTTTTAAGGAACTTCAGTTATGAATAGTGATAGAATTTTGATGCAAGACTAGGTTTGCCTAACTCTGAATCTTGTTCTTTTACAAAATATTACATTGCTTCTCAGTAATACAAAACACTCACTGTTATTTTAAGAACAGTAAATTCAAGGGAAAGGAGTTGACCCATAAAGTTGAAAACACTTTTGAAATTTTCAATTAGATATATTTATGAGGAGACTTGAATAAGGACTAGAGAAAAAAGTGTTTTTTCTTTATCTTAAATGATAGTTTTCCAACGCTTGTTCCTTCAAATGGCTTGAGCCATTTCTATCTGAGTGGTTCTTGGCAGAATGAATAAAAGAGCCTCTCCATGACACCGTTCAAGAGTTGCTGCATAAATCAGGCAGCGCGAATGATCCCATTATCTGGTCATGGATCCCTGGCTGCAAGGAGATTGTGCTCAAGGTAAATCCAGAAATGCATCAACATAGGGAGGAGTTTCTAAAAGTCAAAGCCTGATTCCAATATAAGATGATGGGATGTGTGCGGTGACACAGGACAGATTAGAGTTTTCTGTAGTAAAAATTTATCACTTCAGATACAGCTTCTCTTTGCTCTGATGTTAAGGTGATAAGAGAATGCCACAGTGTAGAGAGAAGTGAAGGGATATTAGGAAGAATATGCAGATACTCAAGGGGCAAGAAACATCTCAGTTGAGGTCTTTGGGCCATTGAAATAAAGCAGAATGCCACACAGCTAACTTAAGCATTGGATTCATGGGCAGTTCTTGAAAATTTATTGCTCCAGGCATAGACCATAGATCTAATAATTTTCATAATGCGAATTGATTTGTATTTCAGATCATTTACGTTCATCACCAAAATGTGGATAACAGAACCTGACATAGCTCATATTTTTTTGGATGAATTCAATTAAGTCTGGCATCAGAAATATTGACCCCAAAATAGAGTATTAGTTAAATTTTGATCAGGGCACACGATGATCCAGGTATTATACTAAGTGCTTTAAATGAGTTATCTAAATCAAAAATGACAAGTCTCTAAAGTAGGTATATTTGCCATTCCCATTCATCTGATGAATCGTGAATGCCTGATACATAATATGTACCCGGAAAATCCAGATCAGAGCTCAAGCAATCTCATTCCAGAAAAAAGTAACTGGCATCCACTGATGTTCCTGCATATGCCAAGAGTTTCATTTCATGCCTTCAACTTAGGATGCCTCCAGTACTTTACAAATTTTTGTACATTTGGATCACAATCCTCTGTTTATAGGGTAACAGAGTTATGCTCATGAGGAGGGATTTAAAATGTGGCTATCACACAGGCAGTAAGTGGCGAAAACTTTTTTTTGAAATGATTTCAGTCTCCTTTTCACTATGTCATAGTGAATAAGAAAGTGATTGGTACCTGCTGGATACTTGGTAAAACATGTTTATGCTACTTTCTTCTATCGCATTGATTTGTATTTCCGAATGAGAAAAAAAGGTGTGTTTTTTTAAAATATATTTATATCTGTATTAATATCCACAATGCCTTCCATATTGGAGACACTCAACATTAGTTAAGTGAGTAAATGAGTAGGTAATAGATATGGGGGACGGGCATAAGTTAATGATTCAGGGGGTTTAATTTACTGTGGAGACTTGAATCTACTTCATGAAGAGCGAATAGTGAGGTTCAGGTTATTTTTCCTCTCTGTTGTTTCTGCTTTGCTGTTTTAGAAGGTGAAAATCCTAAAGTATGGCAAATATCTGTGACATCTCTAGCTGTTGCTCAGTTAGAGAATTCTATTTCATTTATAGCATTTGGTGTTTTACTATATGTATTGCTCTGTGATCATTAAAAATATTGCTCAATTTTTTGTGAAATGCTCTAGGAGTTTTAAAATCATGAAGATATAGCCTGAGTTCAATTTGTGGTTTAGTTTGCTAGTTGTCTGTGATACTTCTAAGTATCTACTGTTTGCTGCTTGTTTGTTTGTTTGCTTATTATCTGCTGTTAGAATATTTTGAAATTAAATGCATGTTATTTTCCAATGTCTTTTAATCACTATTTTTAACATAAAATATGAATGTCTAAGTTTTTTAAAGACAATTTAAAACATGGGCACACAAGTTTGATTTTTCTTTTATTAGAGCTAATAGAGGCTCAGACAAGACTGGCAGAGCCTGATAAGAGTATATGTCTTGGGACTGATTTGCCTGGGTTCAAATTTGCCCACGTATATTGTAATCTTGGGCAAGTTATTTGTACCCTTTATATCTCTACTTCTTCTCTGTAAAATGGATTTAATTGTAGTATCTAACCCACAGACCAATTACCTACTAAGCATACAGTACTTCAAAGAGTGTTTAGTTCAGAATAAGTACTCGACAAATGTTAGCTTTTTAATTGCCCGTTAGAAAGAGCCAGCACTCACACAATGTTTTGGCCACAACTAATTCATCATATATGTTTTTCATACTTGCTTAGATCCAGTAGGCATTTAAATTTATAAGCCCTGCACTAGGCTTGAGCATTTTGTTGTAATGGGTTTGAGCTGCAACAAGGCTGGATTAATCATATTCTCACTCTACAGCAAACTACTGCTGTCACACCATTATTAAGGCGTCTCTAATTTACATTTCCCTTTCAAATCCAGTCACAATTTCCTTACGTACCTCTAATAGAAAACTACTATCTGTAAATTTTAAAACTTTTATTTCGGAATATTTTAAAACTTACAGCAAAGTTGCAAAAAACTTCAGAAAGTTCCTATGTACCTTTCACTGTTTCCTATTGTGAATAATCTTAAATAACTATGACAATTATCAAAATTAAGTAAAACATTGGAACGATACTGTTCAGTAACTACAGACTTTGTTCTGATTTTACCAGCTTTCTCATTAATATTCTTTTTTGTTGTTGTTGTTCTAGGATATAATTAAAGAGTCTTGGTTCCTTTTATTTGAGGATGGTATTTACAAATGAATATCTAAGCACTAGGTGTGCTTATGGACCTTCTCAGCCAACTGACATTGATCATATATGCGGGTATGATACCACATGCATTTATATTCTCTGTAATCTATTTAGATAGGTTTGAAACTTGCAAAATAGTGTTTCTTTGTATATGCATGATATGTATAGGTGTATGTGTGTATATGTATATATGTTAATGGTCCAAAGTCCGTGTGCTGACACTTCAAAAAGCTAAAACTCAAAATGTCAGAGTTTGAAGTATGGAAAAGTTTATTGATTGAGAAGGTATCAACCAGAAAGATAGGAGACCTAATCCTCAAAACCATTTTAAGAAAGTACAGAGTTCAGGCTTCTTTTTTATCAAGGGAAGAGAAAATGGGAAGGGCTGTTTTTACAAGTCCCAAGCAGAATCCCTCTAACAATTAGCATGTCTAAAGCAGGAGCTATTAGCTTGAAGGCCATGGGCCAATGAAGACTTGAACAAGATGGAGTTAGAGACTGAGCATTTCACTCAGTTACAACACCTTTGAAGAATATTTTAAACCTGATAGAGCAAACCTTCTATATTTGCTAAAAAAAATTCGTTATTGTCTTGAGCTTCCACAAGCCTCTTTCCCTACCTAAATTTTCCCCAAAACGCAGTTGAAATTTCATTAGATTTCCAAATATTTATAAATTTATTTGAGAGAGAATTGGCAACTTTATAATATATTAAGTAATCCCATTCATCAACATGTCATATCTCTTTTTTCATTGATAGCTTTTTGCTTGTTTTATTATTCAACTCTTCCAGTTATCTCATCTTATGAGCTTCTCAAAAATACTTATCACAATCTCTCATAATTATATTCCATAGCTGGTACATAGCACACTGCTAAATTCATGAATAATGTGATATAATCATAATCAGTTTAAATACTTTATGTTCATTCAGAAGACTAGAGTTTAAGTTATAATTCTTTCATCAACTAATTGTGACTTTGTAAAAGGAATTGTACATATCTATTTCTCAATTTTCTTCATATAATAGATTAAAAAGACATTTGATCATTTACTGTAAGATTCTGATTTAAAATATCTATATATCTAGAATGTAGTAGAGTCTCAACAATGCCTAGTAAAATTAATATTAACTATTATTAATATTTAACATATTAATAATAAGTATTTTTTTTACTACTATTTTCTACCAGGCTACATTCTTCATCTGCATGAATAATGACATAGATGATATCATGCATGTCAATTCATTTTATTTGCACTGTGATACCAATGATATCTCTGTTTAAATTAGGTACCCACTAGTTCTAGAAGATGATATATTTAGTATATGTGCTGCAGAAGGGAGCACTAGAAGATGATATGTTTATGATAGTGTTTTAGAGAGCTTTTATTATGCCAGATCTGTGATAAATGAATACACGAAAAACACTGATCAAAATGAACAAACACTCTATGTGTTAGATGCAAATACTACTTGTATTTTACAAAAGATTAAATTTTGCTCTAGCAATTTTAATTAAAGAGCCCAATTTCACATAGATTGATCTGAGATTTAAACTCAGGTCTGCCTAAATCCAGAACTTCTGTACTTAAATACTAGGCAGAACTATTAAGCAAAATTAAACGTGAGCATTTTCCTTTTGCTATAATTATTGTGGAATAAAAGGACATTTAGACAAAGTTTTCAACAATTAACTGGGAAAGAAGGAGCGTTCATAGTTTAATCTCCAGCAGCACAACTTATAAAGAAAATTTCCTGTTTTTGAAGGTTCTATTTAATTGAAGATTTTTCTCTCCTTTGTTCTGTTTAAGTGTCTTAGCTCACCATTACAATTCTCTTCAAAAACTAAGGGGAAAACAGGCTATAGAATGGAATTTGTTTATGAAAAAGCATTCTACAGTGCTGTCAGCTCTGCCAGATGAATTGAAGAATTTACTGTGTGAGTGAGAATTTAATGCTAACACCTTGGGACCCATTGCCCAACTACGGGTTTTGTCAGGCAAACATATGCAGCCGCTGGGAAAATGCATGTACTTTAGCAGGAACTTTTTAGAGTCATAGTTTGAAACTTTCACGGGTTTCAAAGTGTCTTATTGCTTTCTCCTATATTACACAGACAGCAGACATAATTCATTCATACTTACTGTAGCACTCATTTCTGATTTGTGTTACATTTGGTCATAAACTTTCTGACACACTTTTTATTAGATTTAATATAAATTACTCACTAAAGATTACACTCAGATTACAAAATGGTAAGCATATTTTGGTCAAGATGCCCATTTATCCTTTTTGCTTTCAGTTCTGGTGTTTAGTATATTTTCTCCTGCCTGCCCAGAATAATTTAATCAGTGAATTTTATATTATGTCACATGACTATGTATACTTAGAAGACAGACCAGGTCAAGGTCAGATATGCACAGTGACGATAGTTCACTAAAAAAAAAAAAAATTTCAATTGAGAAATAGAAAGCAAATCAGTCTTGGATGCATGTGACCTAAGCTTTAGTTTTGTCTCAGCCAGTAAATAGATGTATTAGATATGAAAGTCACATTTTCTCTCCGTGCCTTAGTCAGCACAACCACCACCTCGCTCTTCGAGGAGAAGGGCAATAAAGATACTAGCATAGGTCTTATTTCCATAAAAATGTCAACAAAAAAGTGCTTCCAGATCCCACCCCAGTTCCTCTGGTACTCTCTCCAAGATGTGTGTGTGGTCCTAGCAGTCTGGGGTTCTCCTGATTAGTCTCTTATTTCCTTACTTGACTAAATTCTTATTATTGGCTTTGTGTGTCGAGGCTCTCTTTTCTCAAGCAATTTGTCTACTTCATTGTCTTTTCTCTTCCAATTTCTCTACCTCAATTATTTTCCCTACTCTTCCTCCCCCATCCCTCCCCTGCAGATCTCTCTTATGTAGCCCTCTTCCTCTCCATCTTTTTTCCCATAGCATTAATCACTTCTAAGAGAGCACGCAGTACATTCATTTATTTATTATGTATATTGTTTTTGTCTTCACTTAAAATCCTAGTAGAATTCCACCTACAAAAGGAAAATGATTCCTGTCTTTTTATTTTTCACTGATGAATCCAAGCACCTACAACAGTGTTTTACTCTCAACAGTCACTCAATAAACATTTGTTCGATGAATAAAGGAACAGATGCTGCTGGGGAACTGAATTCTTCCCCTATGCAGAGCAACGCAGGATACATCGCCATATTGCATTAAAATTGAAAGTTGTTTTTTTTTTTCTTCTCTTTTACTTTTTTTGTTGTTGTTGTTCTCGCTTTTTTCTCTTTCAAATAAAAGTCATCCTTCTTAAAATGTGGTTTTGTCTTGGGTAATTTATTTATCTGATTTTTGGATTTCGGATATTATATGTGTAGTGTTTACCTTGGTCTATGATTTTCTCTACAGGAGGCAGACCCCTAATCTCATGTGTGACAGGTTTTTATTTGCATATGAGCTCTGCTAGTCCCTTTTCCTTAGATGAGTGACCACTTCCTAACCTACACACTTGTAAGACGTGATTTCGTTACTCTTGCGTTGTTTTGTTTCTTCAGTCACGCATGTGGTGATGAAACTCTTAAAAGCTAAGAGCAGGTGTTTCAAAGCCACAGTATGAAGGCAACTCCACGTTTATTGATCACCGGTGCTAGTAAATTGACTTTTCCGATGAGAGCTTCTCCCCGCCACACCAGATGTCCATCATGCCTGTATTATACCACAAGCGCATTTCAAAAGCCACCTTCCCCGACTTCCACATATCTGTGGGCATTAACAGAATTGCTTAACTTGCTTTCTTGTATTATCTAGTTCCAAAGATTCTGTAGTCCAGTGCTTAATAGCATGGGTTTTTAAATTATAGAAAATCTACGTTCAAATTCTGTTTCTGAAACCTTGTTTTCAATTGTGTATCAAAACCAGTGTGATCTGGGTACGTAACCTATCTGCTTAGCAGTTTTCTTATATATAACATAGGGCTAATGATACTTATATTATGAGGGTTTGGTGGGAATTTTGGATGAGATAATTCATGTAAAATTCTTAGCAAATCATCTGATATAGCATAATTTCATTAGCTATTATTTTTTATAAATGTGAAGTGCTCCCTTTGCACACTCATTTGCATAGGAAAGAAGTATGAATTGCCATTTGAATTGTACCAGTCACTTCAAATAAGGAATTTACTTCTTTGTAGCACTGTGTGTGCATGTACATATACAGATGACATAACCGTTACCAAATTATCTAATACATATTCTTATAATTCCTATATGCTGAAATCAGAAGGCTACAGTCTTAGTCACTTTGGACAAAATTTAAAATCCTAGATACCTATTTGAGGGAAACAAAAGACATGAAAGTGATTTTGCCAATTTTTATGGTAAAATCAGTGATGCTTAATGTGGCAAAGCACTAAAACTTTAGCACAGGACATAGAGAATTATGATCGGTGAATTTAACTTCGGGTGGTGAACACAATGCAATATACATATGACGTATTGAACTGTACACTTGAAACCTATATCATTATATTAACCAATGTCACCCCAATTAATTTAATTTAAAAAGATTATGTAAACTCACAAAAAAATAAAATTAAATTAAAAGACTGTTAAAAACCTCTTTAAAAATGTATAATGAGTGGTTCTAGTTACTTGGCATTTAGAGATGTGAAGTTCTATTTTAGTGATGTCACTCACTGATGGGTTTCTAATTTTTACTATATTCTCATCTCTCTGATTTAACTCCTATCTTTTTATATTTTTATCAATTTACAGGTATACCTAACTACCTCGATTTATTTCTAGCTCTGAAGATACCACAGTAGTTTAGATTCTAATCCTTGGTAAGCCACCTATTATGTATAATGGGAATTTTGCTTTAGATTCTTCATTTACAAACCAAACATACCTTTTAGGGTTTGTGCTAAAGAGTAAATGAGTTAGCATACATAGAGCTCTTAGAAGAGGACCAGCCATATAGAGAAAGAGGGATAATATAAACTATTAATATGGTATATTTTAATAACTGGCATGACAAGCTACACTCAGCAACATCACACCATTTAATAAAAATATTGAGTGTTCCATTTTGTTTCTTATTCTACATGAAACATAGACTATTTATTAAAGTTGCTTCTAAGTCCCATTAACCCCACTGTGATTTTAATTGGTATTATATTAAATCCATTCATCAGTTTGTGAAGACTCAAATTTTTATTGGTATTAATTACCCCTGAATCTAGCAAGGAACATAGTATGTCTCTCAATTTATCAAAATCTTTTTACGGTCCCTAAACAAATGTTATATATACTTTATATACGTCTTATATATTTCTTGTTATTTTTAATCTGCATTTTACTTTGTAGGTTACGTCTATTATGATTTCTAACTGGTTCTTGAGGGTGTATAGGGAAGCTGTTGCTTTATCTTTATGCATATTGTATCTCCCAACTCTATGAATTTCATTTTTTACTATAATTGGTTTCCAGTTGTTTCAGTTGCATCTTCCAAAAAACTATCATACCAACTACAAATATTGACATTTGGTCTCTTCCTCTGTCTTTGTACTTCATATTTTTTTCTTTATAGGTGTTAAGATAATGTAAGTTAAAGTATATATTAGCTATAATTCATTCTAATATGACTATCCCAATTTCCCCTCCCTCTACCTCCATTGAGTGAAATGTTGAATTTTGTCATTCATTGTAGCTTAGAAATAATCTATTTCTGTCTATTTTATAGGGGAGAAATGATGGATCACAGGTGTAAATAGAACAAAGCTACACAGCAAATTAGATGTACACGTTTACTTGTAACCCAGGTTTCCTTAGTTGAGGCAGCCTATTTTTGGTACCTAGTCAGAATCAATTCAATAGATAAGGGCTCTCTGTATCTTTTTTATTCTGCTTAAGTTAGTGTTTTAGTAAACCAATGCTGGTTCTATCTATTAACTCATGTAGAAACAGCAATAGGAAAGCTAGTTCCATATTGTGGTCTAGGAGGAGATATTCTTGGATTTTCCCAAGTTGTAAAAATAATGAATTTTCTGCATTTATTATCACAAGGTATCTAATAAATAGTAAAATCTTAGGAATTCTTATAGTTTCAGTTGGCAAATCACCAGAATTCAAAATGTAAGTACTTGAAATTATCTTTCTCCCCAAGAGATAGAACAAGTTAATATGTGATGTGGTTTCCTACAAAATCTATGTAGGTGGATCCTGCTCACAGGTAGAGAGAGAATTGTTTTATATTGCAAAGAATTTGGTATCCCACTGACTTCAGTAAGGTAAATTGGCTGTGCCATCTACTTAGAGAGTATGGTATAAAGGTTGTTGCATAGAGTAAGACATGAGAGTTATATTCCCATATACCAACAGCAGAGGAAAACAGGATCAATTTTTTTAGAGAATTGCCAACATGTGCTTCAGTCCAAAACTGATGGTTATTGGAAAGATAAAGTCATAGTTTTTATTCTTGTATTGAGAAGAAGAAGAGGTTTTACTCCAAAAACATTTTTGTTCATGAAATCAAATTGTGTCTTTAGGAGAAAATGAATTGGATCAGAGATGTAGAACAAATTGAGTCCACTCAGTACAATGCATCTCTAAGGTGAAGAGAAAGTCATCTGAGGTTTCTTCAGGAAATTATATAAAGTAAAAGAGTTCACAGTTATAATATTTTTATTCCTCTCAAATTAAGTTACTAAGTTGGCATGGAAATCAAAATTTTCAAAAAAAAAAAAATGAGAGCCTACTATGCGATACGAACTGGATTTTTCCCCCTTGCATAGTAAAATTGACTTTTTTGTTTGATGAACAGTTATGAGTTTTCACACATGTATATGTTCAGGTAACCACCATCACATACAAGATACAGAACAGTTCATCATCCCCCCAAATTTATGCTCATATTGCCCCTACCATCACTATCCTCTGTCAATTAGTTACTAATCTGCATTGTCTAATTTGCCTTTTACAGAGTGTCTAGGTGTCATAATAAACATTAGGACTACAGAGATTATTAAAAACCATTGGCAGTGATTTCCAAAATGTAGTCTCAAAACCAACAGCAAGAGCATCACCTAGAAACTTGTTAGAAATGCAACTTCTTGGGTTCCACCCAAGACCTTCTCCATAAGAAACTTTGGGGCTAGAGACCAGCAATCTGTTTTAACAGGATTTCCAGGTGATTATGATGCACTCTAAAATTTGAAAACCACTGGGCTAAAAGTTTACCAGTTTGCTCCCATTAATTTTAACTTCTATAAGGAAGACTAAACAACCATTCCTTTAAGAATATTTGTGACCCTGTCAGGAGTTCTAACCCTGGTTACTATGTTAGAATCACTTGATTAAAAACAAAAAAAACAAAACAAAACAAACAAAAAAAAACAATGGCTTATTAAATTGAATGTAATTGGAGAAGGGATTGGTATTCCTAGACAGATTTTTTTTGGGGGGGCGGGGTGGTGGTGGTTATTTCATTACGACCTCAGAGTTAATGCATATTGTGATACACTGGGAGGGCATGCAATGCTAATTTCCATGGAAACCTCAGAGTAATAGAATGGGGCTCTTTTAGTTATTTATTCTTTCTTTTGTTGATTGATTGATTCATTCAATCAGTGATCTCTTAGCATGTACTACGTAGGCATTCTAGTAAGGACTGGCAATGTAGTGGAGCATAAGACAGGTGCACTATCTTTTCACAAGGAAGGTCTATTATGGGCATTGGGCCATCTCTCCAGACTGGCTCCACTGTCTTCTTTGTTATAATTCTAGTTGGATGGTTTGTTTCTGATTCTGCATGTCGAATCTGGAGGATATATGAAATTTCACTCCTTGGTACATGGTCCTCCTAATGCTCCTCTTAAGGAAATTGGGAGTATGCCAAGGTTTTATTCAAGAGCCTCAGTGAATGAACAGAAATAGGCATTTGTGGGTGATTAAGTATGAGGATGGGTATGGTTAATGGCAACAACTTAACGCTGTGAAACATTTTAATTTTAGGGGCATCAACGCAGTTAATAGTTTTTCTGAGTAAAGGGTGGAGTTTCTGTTTATTTTCTGTGGACCAGAAATTCAATGAACTGATGGAGGGCAAAGAGCTTATTCTGTCTCCTTGTGCTTAATTGAAGGCAGATTCAGGAAGGAAGGAGCTTGAGATATATATTTCCCATTAAAGGAGAAAAAATGAGTTTGTAGATCTTCCAATCCAAAACAGTAGTGGGATTTACTTGAATATTCTTGGGCCTCTTCTCCAATGGAAGGACTGTGATGATTGTACACATTACTTAGAAGACTTGGATAGACAGAAGGCATGACCATTTTTGAAATAAGAAGTTTGCTATGTTGGGGATGCTTCTTGAAAATGGTACATCTTCCAAGCAAGTGGCTGCTTTTAACTATCAATAATCCTGGACTGACAGATGTGACATACTTCAACACTTGGTGTAGCTTCTGCTTGCTACATGAATCATATTCTTAAATCCAAGTTATTCATCTTTTGAAAATAAAATCAGGAAGATTCGAATAGTTACTGTTACTGTACATAGCTTGTGAAGCAATCCCTTTATAATAGTCTTGTGTTTAGGCTAAAAAAAAAAGTGTATTAGTAGATGAACCGAGAGCTGTGGATGAGGCATCAGGAGGTCAGGTAGCAGCTGACATGTCATCTATTAGCCCTGTGGGACTCCAGAGGTTCATAAATCCAGAATAGTGACCCATGAATGTGAATATCCCATACAAGAGACAACATATCCCATTAGATGTATTCAACTATCCTAGCTCTCTAATGCTAGACGTTATAATTAACCTCTCCAGCTTTGATCAACAGAGCAGGGTAGGGTGGGGAGGTGGGGGCTAAAGGAGGATTAATCAATTTAGGCAATCTTTTTTTTTTCTTTCATTAAGAATAGCTCTTGCTAAATAAAACCATTCTATCCTTCTATTCACTACTTTTTTTCACACGATTTTCAACTTTGTGATGTGGTATACACATCCCTGAAATCTGAGAGAGAATGGTGCTATGTGAGATTCATAAACTCACTCCAGGAATGAACTTGAAAGTACTCCAAGTGTCTGTGTGAGATAGAAGGGTTCAGAGAAAATGATGCTCATGTCTTTTTGGTGCATGTGCTTTCTGTCCTTATCTAGTTAAAAATGCTTGCACTTAGCAGTTATTTGCATATTATATAGACATTTCCCCTGAAATTTTTAATCTTTGACACCTCGTATCATTATTAAACCAATCACCGTAATACCTACTTCAAAAATGATACATTATATCCCTTGAGTTTATCAATCATAGAACAATCTCAGTTCATCATCACATGAATTATTACAAAACTCTTTGATATGTGTACTAAAAAGGAAAAAGTAGTCTCTTGTCTTTGAACTTTTTAAGACAATCGCATTAGGGCTGAACTGTACAGCACTCTCATGTCAATTATAAAGACATGATTCAATGGTTCTACTCAATCCATTTGACTTACAGTTAACCCCACAACTTTTACTATTAACTTTACTTTCTACTTGTTTTAATATTTGACACGCATACTAAAAGACTGGCAGGATCTTGGAAATAGAATTAGAAATCAACTAGTATAGGGTTTGCCAGAGTGGGGGATGTGAAAGTAGGGTATAAATAAGAATGATTTTTAGTGAAACACGAGATGGTTTTAGATGGCATGCTGGCAAGGCAATAATTAACCTTGAATCTTACAGTGCAAAAGTTACTCTCATCTCAGTTTTCTTTCATTCCCTCTGGATACATCAAGGAGAATGAATAAGTATGCTGCTAATGTGTCTTCAACACACTTTAAACACTTGCTATTCTGAGACAGAGTGGACCTCAGCCTCAAACCCTTATGTTGGAGCATGATAAAGGTGTATATTTTGTCATTTTAAAAAAATAGTAATTTATATTTAAGTAAATACACCTCTTTTCCATTTATTGTATTGATAGTTTTCTTTTTAAATGTTTACTATTTAAACAATTTAATTTTAAAATATCAACAAAAAAAGTAAAGATATTATGTGGAGATAGTCCAAATCATAATGACAGTATGCCAATGATTAAAGTTTAGAAAATATTGATTTAGTGTAACACACTCATTTTGCATGTGGAGGACTGAATTTTTGAGTGAACAGAGTTCTTATAGACTTAATTGTGTCATCTCCAAATCCGTATGTTGAAGCCCAAACTCCCAGTCCCTAAGAATATGATTGCGTTTTGAGATTATATCTTTAAAGAGGCGATATAGGTTAAATGAGGTGGTATGTGTGAGGGTGGTAAGGATCATGGGTCCTTAATCCAATCTTACTGGGGTTCCTATGAAAAGAGGAAATTTGTACATATAGAAAGGACACTGTGGATGTGTGTGTACAGATGAAAGACCATGTGAAGACAGAATGAGAAGGAGGCCATCTGCAAGCCAAGGGGAGAGTCTCAGGAGAAACTAAACCTGCCAACGCCTTCGTCATGAATTTTCAACATCCTGAACTATGAAAAAATGAATAGCTGTTTTTAAGCCACCTTAAATATCCTGCTAAATATCCTGCCATGCCCAGAACCACCCCACAAAACAATACCTAGTCTGTGGTATTTTGTATGGCAGCCTGAGCTGAATAATAACAGTTGTAAAAAATTTAGTTATAGTAGGAGAGTCACAATTTTAACATACGTTCATTTTCTTCTAATCCTTCATTGACAGTTATTTGTGTGTTCTTCATTTATAGAATGTCTTGGGAATTCTAGAAGCAAATAAAAATAAGGTAGTCTCTGGCTTTGACTATATTTGAAACATACTAGTGATGCTAAATAATAATTATGTACAGACCCGATAAACAGAGCTAAGAGGAATTCAACTGCTTTTATCAAAATCTTGATTATGGATAGGAATTATAGTATATTAGTAATGAAGACCAGTGGTTCTCGGCTGGAAATGATTTTGCCAACCCCACCGCACCCCCAAGGGAACCTCTGGCAATATCTGGAGACATTTTTGGTTGTCAAGATGGGGATAGATGGTGGTGCTAATGGCATCCCATGGGTTGAGGCCATGGAGGCTGCTAAATATCCTGCCATGCCCAGAACCACCCCACAAAACAAAGAATCATTGGTCCAGAATTTCAGTAGTGCTGATTGAAAAACTCTGATGTAAAGAGAACAGAATGATGGAAATTACTTAGATCCAAAACTGTATGAATTTTAAGATTCATCCTCTATGCCACGTAACGGAATGTCAATACACAACTGAAGACATTAAAACTATGGCCACTTGATTAAAATGTACTCTATTTGCTTCTTTTATAAGATATGATAATAGCAACACCTATATCTTTGTGGATCAGAGAAACTGGGATGAGATGATGCATGCACAGGACATATACAGCTTGATGTACATTATCACTCCAATTACATTAGCATAGAGTGCCAATTTCTAGAGAACTAGCACTTTATCTGTTTGTTCCAAGTCCTAGGTATGAAGCTGGAATAAATTACACAATTAGTGAGTAAGTGGATGCATGAAGTAATGCTTGGGTTAAGCTCCCTAACATTTATTTGGAATATCCAGATTTAATATCTACTTAATGCAAGTGATAAAAGAGTAGCTCAGCATCTGACATAGGGTGAGACAAATTATATTATATAAAGCTGTCATACATTTTATTTATTTTAGTAATGCTTATTTACATTGAAGTAGTACCTTGAAATACTTGCCTTTGTGAATAAATATACAGACAAAATTTGGGTATGTTTTGCATATTAATTTATGAATTAACTCAGGTAGTTGCAGAAAATATTGTTGAATTGGTGGTCAAATTTTTTTCTTTTACCTATTTTTTCGCTTGAATAGATGATTAGTTTGTGATCCCATTGGGTACCGTAATGCACCTCATTAAAATTATCTTGTTTTATAGACTATGCCTCTCATGCCTCTTCGGTAATAAGAAGATATCTTTTAATATTTGGTCATACTCCCTAGGATCTGCTATCCAATAATGTCACTGAATGACTCACACATATTCGTAATTCTAACACATATGAGAAATAAGTATATCTAATACCATTTTCAAATATAAAATATAAATGCATCTAGAAGTCAACAGACTAGTATTTCATTTTTAATTCTTAACATGTAATTTAAATGTCCTCAGCAATATGGAATTATTTATCTACATATAGGGGTGTGTGATTATGAAATATATACATACATATGCATATATGTGTATATACACTATTTTGAAAAAAAATTCTACCTAACTTTTACTGAATACGTATTATTTGCCTGATGTTGTAAAGCATGCTATATGAAACATTTCCACAATTCTCCATGAAGTTATATGACTCCTATTCCCATTTTACAAATGAGAATTAGTATCTTATGTACACTTACATAGATATTAAGTAATAAAACTTAGGTTTAAAATCAGATAAAAAATAGGCTTTATTTAAACACAAGGAAAACAAGTAATGTATATTAATACTCCTAGGTTATTATCATTTAGACAGTAAAAATGAAAAAGGAAATTCTAAATTATATAGGCACTAATGTTAAAAGGTTTTGTCAGAATTCTAAAGCGATCTCATATCCTGAGATACCAGACCTGTATTTTCAGAGATAATCAGTTTTCTCAGTCTGTATGTTGTAGTATTTGTTGTTATGCTACTGTTTTCTGTTCTCTGCATGACAAATGGGTGCATCAACCTTCCATTAGAAGTTTATTGAAGGGTAAACAGTTAATCGAGAATTGAGTGTGCCTCGTGGAATTATTGCAACCTAAGTTCAAATACTGAAAACATCATTAATTATTTTTATGTCTTCAGAGAGTGACCTTCAGTTTTCTAATTATTGTTATAGCTAACAATAATTGCTAATGAAAGATCTGTGTGAAGAATTAATGAATTGCTATTTGCTATATGTGAAAACAAAACAAAACATCATTTCTGACATATATAGTAAGCACTCTCTAAAAATTATTGGCCTTTTCATGGTCCTATACATATCATTTTCAATGACTTCACAATCACCTCATTTAAATCCCACATATACGCTTGGGAAGATTGCCTTTTAATGCAGGAAGACTCTGCCAACATGGGGGTAACAAATCTAAAAATACGATAAACCTTAAACTAAAAATCACCTCTACTCCGACAGGAGTTGTATAGCTGCTACTTTTGTATGAATTTTAGACAGATTTCTCTTGTCTCGAGGGAGATACATAGCATTTAAAACCTTCATCAGCATTTGCTGGCTATATATCTTCCTTTGCTTTTTAAAATGTATATATAACTATACCCATAAAATAGGTTAATGTTTTTCAAATTCACCATAACAGTCAAACAGTATACATTTCTTAAAGCAGGTACTTTGGAATATCAATGAATTAGGAGATGGATTTAAATAAGTTGTGCCGTTATTATTATTATTATATTTCAAATCCACTTTCTTTATATGAGAGACCTGGGCAAACAATCTCTAACAGCATTTTCCAGTGTGACATTCTATGGTTTCTTTGTTCTTTCTTTTTTCTCTTTTCTTTGCTTTATACAGATTTTCTTAAATACTCACTTTTAGTTATCAGAGCCATTGAGAATGCTAAGAACTTGTCCTGTTTACTGTTTATTTTCAGCACTAAAAAGAACACCTGGTGTAATATGTTCAATACATATGAATTAAATGAGTGCAAATTCATGAGCACCAAGTAGACCTGATCAAATCAATATCTCAGACTGATATTTGGGAATTTGCTTTTGACTCAACCTCCTCAGGCTATGTTAGTGTGGTTAATCTGTAGTATATACATTAAAAGCATTTTTTTAGGAGATCTAATATGTGGAGATGATTAGTGTGATCATATAATGTACCATATTGTCAAAATGGAGACGATTTCAAGTGTAAACTGGGATCTTGATGATCATTATGACAACAAAGCAGGCATAAGTCTAGACTTTAATGGAGAAATGTAGACAAGCATGTATATCATACGATGAATGATATACAACTCTTGACTGATCCTTAGGGAGCTTTTGTATGCAAGATCTGGAAGTTTACTCTCCTGGGCTGAGTGATTTGGAAGCCAGTTGAGCTGGAAAATTTATCAGACCCGACTTGACCCAGAGGTGGGAATTCATGTAACTATTATATTCTTATTCAAGAAAGATGTTGAACAATAAACAAGTAATGCAAGGGAGTTCAATCATTAATGCAAATTTGAATTCATACAAAAAACATTATTCAAAGTATTGTTAAAAATAAAGATTCACAAAAACCAAGAACTACCATATAGATCAATATTGCCAAAATCCTACCTAGTATTTTTGTGAATTCTGTCTCCTTATTGGCACTTGAACGGAATAAATAAATATCCTTTCTCCATTAGAGCTCATTGCTGCCTTTTCAAACTTTCTTGCTTTTGCACTCCTCCCAACATACTAAAGTATAACAATCTCTTTGCAATTGTTTTCTTCATCATTGTTCATGATCCAGTCTTACTCAAAAAAGAATTATAAAATAATGACATCAGGTCTAATACTGTATTTGATATCTGTACTGATGGGAGGAAGAGGCAGCTAGGGGATAACTCAAAACTTTGTTTATGGAAAGTATCAGGGATGAAGTCAATTCCAATGTCACGTTCTAAGTCAAGTATTTATTTGGAATGCCAGAACAAAAGCAAATAAAATAGAGAAATGCAAATATAAAAGTGCAAAATCAAGTCAGGATCTAGGAGACACTCCAGAATGTTTAAGAGTTGGCCAGATTCCCCACCTATTGGATATTGGATATTGTTTGAATGATGAATAGATAGGTGTGTGTGTACGTGTGATTACTTTGGTTTCCTACAATCTTTCTTAGTAGGCATAGTGTGCCTTTCTTTTTTTCTTTTTTTGCTTTCAAGACTATATTTCACAGGGAGCCAAATGTGCATATAGAGAAGGCTTTTTCATGGTCACGAGGCTGAAAAGAAAAAAAAAAAAAGTGAAAAGTCCACTGCATAAGACACGGTACTAGATGATACCCAGACAAGACAGGGGTGATTACTGGCCACTTCAGGCACCTGGATGTTCAGTGTTTTCAAATAGAATCATCATTCTTCTGCAGAGTGTCTCTCTGTGTCTAGCAGCTACAAATAGATCCCAGAGTTGCCAGAGTTTCTGTCTTCTGATCTCATTATACAGACCTCTAAAATGAGCAAAGGAATAACTCCCAAAGGCTTTCATGTAGTTAATGGCAGCAGGGGGAAGTCTGCCTTTGATATTCACCTGTTCAGCATACCTAACTCACTTTGTGCCTTTCTTTCAAAAGCAATTAAATGGGGTTGTCTTTTTTCAAAGGCAATATCACAGGGGTGTTATTGGCAGGTCTCTCTCTCTCTCTCTCTCTCTCTCTTTCTCTCTCTCTCTTCCACCCTTCTCTGTGTGTGTGTGAGGGAGAGACAGAGACAGAGACAGAGACAGAGACACAGAAAGAGAACTGAAAACACCTCTAGCTTTTGGAATAAATGCTGTTGTATTTTGCAAAAACAAGCTTATAATTAAACCATGATAATATTGACGAAGCACATAGGGATACATCAGTATATTTTCTATAGGTAATGAAGTGCTGGAGTCTATCATCAAATATTAATCTTATTTCATAGCCATTCATTTATTTATTTAACAAATATCTCTTGTACACTTAGAACTGGTAATTCCTTGCTTAAGAGTTGGGTGAAGATGAACTACACAAGAACTACACAAAGGTATAAAACGGGAAGAAGTCTCTGCTCTTGAAGAATGTGTGAGTGAACAGGGAAACCCAACCTTTATGTAGCTCCGTTAAAAATCAGGATGAGTAACTGTTAAATCCAACTAGTCACCAAGGACCGGGATAATTCTGACTGGAAGTACAGTCTTGAAGGCAAGGGATGCCAAAGAAAGTTTCATCATCAAAACTGTCCATTTCACCAGGTGGAATGAGTAATGATTGGTAAGAAAGTGATGTGGGAGAAGAGCCTTATAGGAAGGGAGTTGAGGCATATGCAGAGGGTTGAAATACTAAGTTGAAAATATAACTGAAAGGAAAAAAAATAATAGTGTGCCCCAAGCTTTTGACCTTATAAAAGACTTTACTAGAGGAGATGTTACTAAAATTATTTAGTACTAGATTCCAGAAGTCCGCAATGATAAAAGCTATGAAATTTCATTAATTCTCTATATTCAAAAGTGATGCAATTAAATTACTTTGCAAATATACACACTGTGTTGGTGTCCATCTATTCTTTTTGAGGTTCAGGACGGTGTGTCTTGGAATTTTATTTTTGTTAATTTCCTGTCATTGTGTTTCCATTCATGAGTTATTTGGTTAAACTTTCATGGCAGTAGAATGTGTGTGCTGTGATATGTAAAGTACTTGAATCATTATGTGGGCCTTTGATTAATTCAATTGAAAACCAAAAGACTCAAAAGCAGACATCTGCTTCTCTCAGTACTTCTGAGCCTTTGCTAAGAGTTAAATAAAATTAATGAATTGAGTGGGTGCTTCTTGATACTTAATTTTTCAACAGTCATCTTAATTGTTAATAATTCCTAAGAGTACTGGACTGAAATATGAAAGGGGTGGATATTTTTTAAAAATCAAATTTTCACCAGGAAGCCAACTCCCAGAAATAGTTTGCAAAAGTCCAATTTAATGAAGGAGAAACTTATAGTTTAAAACTTAGATAAAATTTATTGAGCTATCCTACTAAGAAGGAAATTTTGCAAAAAGTACCATTGGCAGTGTCTGGTACAAACACAGAGGCTCTTTAAAGTCAGGGGAAGTTTGTAACAGGCTCAAAAACTAGCACAAAATAGGCCTGCAAAGAAAGATGATGATGATGATGATGATGATGGTGAAGGCAACGATGGAGATGGTGGTAATTGTGACAGCATTTCTTCTACTGTGAAAACTGTTTTAAATATTTTCTATAACATTCAACACTATCAATAACTTTACGAGGTAGGTCCTATTATTAATACCTCTATTTCACTGATGAGGAAACTAAGGCACAAAGAGGTTAGGAATTTGCCCAAGGGTTCACAGCTTTTAAATGCAAATATGACAGAACTAAGATTCAAACTTATATAGTCTGGTTCCAGAGCATGACTTTAAATCATATGTTTTGCTACTCTCAATGAATATGATTATAGGAATAAATAGGTAAAGAATAGCTAACAATAGTAGCTAATATACATTTAGTTGGTATATATGCCAGAAACTGTGCTAAAGATTCCACATACACTAACATATCCAATCCTCAAAATGCACCTGTGAGGTAAATACCATAAAAACTCCTCCTGAAATCCATTACACACATGAGGTAACTGAGGCTCAGAAATTCAAGAAGTTCAATAACTTGTCCACAACCAGTAAATGTGAGACACACTTTTCAATCCTTGGAGTCATCATCCCCAATTCTATACTTTCATGAATGAATCTTGGCCATGTCTCCCAGAGACCACACATTACATCATACACTAAGATACCAAACCATGCCACTTATTTTTAAGCTGGTACCGTTTTCAGAGTGGAAGGAACAGATTGTCACAATTACTCAGGACAACAGGCATAAACTGGATCTTTCTTAGATAAAGCAGAACACATACGTTTTCTTTATATACACTAAGTGACAGAGCACTGGACCCTAGATATACAGATCTGTATTAAAATAACTTGAAGTTAAAATCTGTAAGGGGTCATCAATTCTATTTGGACTTTAATATGCTTATTTGACAAAGAGAGGGGCAGTGTCTTAGTGTCATAATAAAAAAAAATGGTAGATTGGGTGGCTTATAAACAGAAAGATACTTCTGACAGTTCTTGAGGCAGGACGTCCAAGATCAGGGTGTCAGCATGATCTGTTATTGCTGAGGGCCATCATCATCATTGTAGACTCTTGACTTCTTGTATCCTCACATGGCAGAAAGAGGTCAAGATTGCTTTCTGGTATCTCTATTATAAGGTCACAATCTCATTCATGAGGGCTCCACACCTATGACCTAATTATCATCCGAAGGCCCTATCTCCTAATCCTATCACATTGGGAGGTAGGATTCACACTGAATTGTGTGCAGATACAAACATTCGGTCCATTAAAGGTGATGCTATTGCTTCTACGTGTTTTTCTGGATCCACAATTCTTCTCTAGAAACCCTTCCCTTCCCCTATTAGTCTCATACGTCCTTTGCTTCCCTCTGATATAGCTCTAACCAGAAAGTACTCTTATTACCTGGTTATTTGTTTATATTTGTTAGACTATAAAGTTTGGGAGGACATAAAATGTCTATTTTTGTATTATCTCTGCCTAGTATAATGCATGGCACATAGTAGGCAACCGATGGATGTTTACATGAGAGAAAGAAGAAATAAGGTTTCTTGGTAACAAAAGTGTTTTCATATATTAGCCAATTTAAAGTACTTTCAGCGCTACACTAAAAGTTAGGGTCAGCATTGCCAAGGAGAGATTTTTCGATTAAGTAGTAATATTCAAATGTTCATTCATTTAGTCGCTTATAGTAACTGTTCCCAGTTTTTCAGGCAGTAAGTAACAGAATTGGTGATTGAATCCACATTTGGTTAAAAGTATAGTCCAATTTCATAATGTGGTAGTAAACCCATCCGAAACTATCTCTGCTTGGGAAAAAGCTTCCAGTCTCTTGGGTGAAAATATAATGATCTGATTGGTTGGGCCGCTGAAAGCACATTAAGGGGGAGCCGTGCAGTTCTGAGATGAGGTACTATATTGGAATAGGTCTCTGGCCTTCCTAGATACCTTCTTCAAAAGTCAACATTTGTTTGGCTAAGTTCTAGTCTATGTGTTTAACAATTACTGATATTACATTTCTTCATAACCTGCATTAGACCCCATTCAAGCATTTAATCAATGTGTGCTTAAAGATTCTATACTGTTCCATTGCTGCTTGGGGGGGTGGGAGTGGCATGCAGTCTTCGAAATATTCAGTATTCAGTGGTCTTTCTTGATAAATAATTAGTCCCGATAAGCCTTTTCAATTCTTGTGGTATGAATAAAGAAGAAACCATTTGTATCTGGTTAGATAAAGTCTCTTAAAAAGTTGTCTTTCCTGAAGGATGTGGGTCCCAGGAGAGGATCAAGTAGTGATTTCACTTGAATTAATCACAGACACTAACATTTAAGCAAATTAGGCTATTACCTTAACTTCCAAATTAGAGACAAACAGTCCTTTCAAGTCATTAGAAAGTTGTTTTTATTTTTTTTTTCAGATAATATGGCTAACTCAATATTATCGTTTCATTTGGTTGTGATCTATACCTGAATCCAGTCATTCCAACACTATTTGATGATAAATGTCCATTGTATAACCAATTGGTTTGGGCGTTCAGATTAATTTTCTATCCTATTTCTTTATTTTTGTTTTTGTTTTTACTTTTATTTTTATCTTTTAAGAGCGCATTCTTCTAGAAAGCTTTCCTTCCCCCTCCCACCAAATCTATGGTAGCGCAATTCTAGCAAATTAAATCTGTGCTAGCAAGTAGATAAAACAAATAAATGGCTTAAAAACATCACAATCAAGTATGATAATGGCAAAGTGTTATACTTTTAATAAATGATTAGGAATGGTTGTAATGCAAAGATTTATTTCACAGAACAAAAGCACTTAAGCAGGAGTTTATATTACTGCTATGCTTCAATGATGATAACATTGGGACTTCAACCTGCATAGCTACAATGATTAATTAACGGCCTCGTTCGGGATGAGCGAGCACCATTATTGTTCTTAAATAGAAAAAGTCAGATAACCATTACTGATTATTCCTCAATTCCCAGTCTCACTTGTTAAAGACTAAAGAATGCTAAAGTAGGTTGTGTAATTTCCAAGCTGCTATGAGAAGCAGAAAAGAACAGAATTTCTACACCATGTATGTAGGTGACAGATTAGTTAAAGTTTCAAGTTAGCAGTAAAGATTTCTTAGAAGGTCTGAATATAAAGCATTCCTATCAGTAAGATTTTAACATTTTTGAAGACAGTTTAGTTAGGATTCCAATGTATGCTTCAAGCTATATTTCTCTGTCCGATACAATTAACTCCCATGAAAATAAAAATGATAAGAAAAAATAACTGATCAAAAAACATAAACTCAGTCAATCTAATGAATGCATTTTCCATAGTCATGAGCTTTGTTTACTCATGATTTCTATTTTGTTTTCTCATTTTCTGGGGCATAAATGAATTATATCAGGTCACTTTCTTTCTTTTTAAAAAATCATACCACTTCACTTATTTTTCTGATGCACATTTATTTGGTCAAGTTCTATGGAGTTTAGAGACACTCTTTCTGAATCTTGGAAATGCTTCTACCAAATCTCCTCTGGAAATTTTCCTACCAGTTTGAAGATGGAGAAGTAGATGCCAAGAATATTTCTGAAGGATCATTCTCTTTGGGATTCTGTTGCTGGCAGGATGTACCTGTTACACCAATGGAATGCCGCTTACAGGCCCTAGGATACCTCCGAGCTGAGATGCTCTGAGTCTGGAACAACATAGGAACGTGTCTTTTGCTCTTGACCATCAGGCATGATGAGGGGCACTGTACTCTCTAGGACTGTCTGAATTTCAGTAAGTGCTGGCTTGGTAGCTGCCATAGTAATCACGAAAAAAAATTCCAAAGGGCAGAGTTTGGTTGCTTTTATTTATTTTTAAAATATTTAACATTTTCCTAATATTTAAAGTATTTCATTATATTATTGCTATTTTAGAAGAGCATAGTCACACTTCTTTTTTTTTTTTCCAATGCTTACCGAGTCATCAAACCATTTTGCAGATGAGGGAATGGACCCTGGAAGTAATGAATTCTCTAATATAGCACCGCCAGGAATGAAAATGACAAGACTCGGAGTGGGTTACCTTCTTAAAGTCTAAGATAAAGAATGTGCTTTTCTTCTATAACATATAATATATCCAGGAAAGTGATGTTATTATTCATTTATTCAAAAGCCATACCTGCTCTAGTTCTAAAAAGTATCAGAAACTATTTGTAAACTATGAATATTAAATAGGGACATGGGTTATAAAAATAGCAAAAACTTCAAAACTAACTCAAGTAATTTTTAGAGGAACAGTTAATTCAAGTGCATTCATACAATGGAATTTTATGCCAGCCTTAACAAGTAAAGAGGTAGATTTGCATACATCACAGCATAAAGATCTCAAAGACCAAAGACGTATTAATTAAGTGAATCACCTGATGGGACTGAGTGTATGATCTTGTTATGTACTATAATAGTGTATCTGTGTTACTGTTTCTGTGTATAGTCATAAATAGAAATTTGTTTATTTTTTTAATGTTTGATACCAAACTACAGCTAGCTACATAACACAATTAGTCAAATAGTCTAGGGCATGTGGTCCAAAAGACTAAAGGTGGTTAGTTAGGTTTTAGTCTATATTCTATATTATTTTTGAAGCTTAAAAAACATATACTTGTTCTTTTTCTTGAAATTAAAAAAATACAAACAAAACGAAAAACAGTAGCCACCTCTATAAGAAACATTTACCATACAGGATAAAGGCGAGGTTATTTCATAAGAAGCCTTGTGCAATTACCTCCCTTCTTTTACTCCTCACTGAATCCCTAGCTTCTCCTGATTAACTAATTAATTTTTAGTGCATTTTCCACATATTCCAAGTTAAAACTTTCTATAAACCCAGACTCCTGCCATTGGGGTGTTCTGACTAGCACAAGGTACTGGATGAAAGAAATCTTTTGAGAGTTTGTCCTTTCTCTGCCTGGTCTGCCCCCTAATCAGTGCTTTCCCTGTGATACTGTGGGTATTACCAAGGACACCCAAATCTGGCTATTTGGTCATCTGCACAGGCTTTCTGGGTCTACTGATGGATCTGAGAAGTACTTCAGTAATTTAATTTTCTGGTTGGAAGGACATTTTGAACTGAAGATATTTTTTTTTTTTTGATACATCTTAAAAATCACTGACTTTTAGTTATCCAAGGGACTTCAGATTATTCCTTCCAATCACTTAATTTGGCAAATATTAAAACAGGTTCAGAGCAGTTAAGTGAATTTTCCAAGGTCACAGAGCAAGTTATTGGAAATCATTGTTCCATATATCAGGATATTCTCTTGGCTTGTTAGCTATAATCTAATGAGTAGAATTTAATCTTCTTGTGATCCTTAGGGCTTTTGCTAGGCCTGAAATCATTGAGAATATCGGTGACTAGTATATAGGGAAGAGAGCTGAATGATGGGTTAATGTTGAAATTTTTTTTTATCTTTCTTGTAATATTTAAAATAATTAAATTATTTTCTCCACAATTCCTCTTGCCATTTTACTCTTTTCTCCTAAAATTTAATTTCAAAAAAAAAAAAGAACCTTTTTTGCTCCAAAAAAGTTTGCACTGGGCCATGTTCTAGAAATTTGAACTTCTACTGTTTTTTAATTCAACTTCATAGAATTTAGTCATCATTTATAGTAAGAACTTATAGGAATTTGTTCAGGCTCTTTAACCCTTTTCTGCTTTAGATCCCTTTTCACAATCTTTTTTTTTTTTTTTTTAATGATTAGACTTCTCTTCCAAGAGTATCCCTATTTTAAGAAGCAGTGGATATGTTTCCTAAACAAATTTATTGGACCTTAAATGTAACTCTTTACTCTACTGCGGGTCTCTGCTAGTCTGAGAACTCTAGGACATGAATATTTTTATAAGAAGGAGGATTTTAAAAAAATGAGTCTTGTAAAAGAGCCTCATGGTTTGCTGAACTTACATTGGTTTCTGTGAGTGAACTTTGAAGTTATTTGTAAAAAAAAAAAACAAAACTCTTTTCCATCATTAAATTGAATTTTTAAATGATACATATGTTCACAAATAACTGAGAAGATCTCATCCGCCAAATCTCAAAACAGTTTGCCAGATGTTGGGCTGATAGGCTCATAATCACTGAAATAAGTAGGCTTCTAGGAACCTCTACCCATCAATGTAACTTTTTTCTTTCTCTCGGATTCCCACTTCCTTTTAGACTTTAATTAATCCCCACCTCTCTAGTCCTTCTGGGTTATATGGATGCTATAACCGTTCTAATTATTATGTATGAGCACCTGCTTTGTGCACGGGCCTGTGTCGTGTGCTATGTGAGACTCCAGGGGTCCACGAAAAAGGTTCCTGATCCTAAGAGAATGTCGGAATTATTTGGGTCAGACTCTGGATGGAAATTAAGAAAACACACTTTCCTTCCTGTCATGCTGTTTGACTTCTCCTTTTTGGATCTGTCTTCTTTGCCTGTCAAGAGGAGGTGCTTAATACATAAGGCAATGTTTAAAGACATTTTAACTCTGAAAACTAGTTCAGAGGTATACAATAGAATTTAACAAAACTGGCAGTGTCTAAATTTTTGCCTATGACCAATTAATTGGCATAAGCCAGCCCAAGTGTTTTAGTGGTGACAAACTTGACATATTAATACCCACACTTTCTACTTAAACTTTTTAGTCTGTCGATTTAGAGCATTTGAATCAAACATTATAGTTTTCACAGAAAGGACAGTTTTAAAGTAAATTAGATACAGATACTATTATGAAAAAAGTGATATTTCAGCCGCATTTTAAAATTGAATATGTTTGGAGTTTTGTCCAGTTATCAATGAAGAAAGTCACTTTAAAAATCCCAACAGTAAGTGGACAGGAGATACTCCACCAAAGATTGATTACCCAGGAGTCAAGCAACTAGAAAAATTCACCTGCAAGTAATAGCTTTGGTCTAATTTTTCTTTTGCATCACCCATTCATAAATCACAGCATTCTAATCAGTGGAGAACAATGAACAATTGTGCCCAGTGTATAGTGGTGATGGGATGAGCAGGTCTGTGAATGAATAATCAGTGATGTTACCGAAACCCACAGGGCATGACACAGATGGAGTGGATAGATCTCAAGGGACTGATTGCAGTGCCTTTCCTGTGGTATGAGGATGATCAGTCTGGGCTGTTTCTTGCCTGTTTATACCCACGAACATATAAAGACACTTAAATTGTTAACTCATATGTGAATACACTATGTCTTCTATTCTTTAATCCAGAAAATGGAAAGGGAAGAGAGAAACAAGATAACTCACTTAAAACTTTCTATTCTAGGTTAAATCATTTGATTATGATGTTCCTTTGGAGTTAAAAACTCTGGGAATAGCATTGCTCAGGAACGGGTCTACTAGTTATTCCAGGTAAACGACCTGAGTCAGAGACAACAGCATGCTTTCCCACCACTCACCATGAAGAATTCCTCCTCTAACCTCACTCTTTCATGTGTCTGGACAGATATATGCTGAGTCTTTTCCTCAAGACTCTAGACTCTTGCTGAACTTCAGAATCTTTCTAGATTCAGGAAGTCAAATTTTCTGCTTCCCTCCATACTCAAAACCCTTCACATTTGTTGACTCTAATTTTTTTGTTTGTACCATTATCCTAGATCGGGGATAGTGAATGGTTTAAAGTGTCTGCAGCACTTAACGATCCTCATTTCTTTATTGGAAATGAATTTCAATCCCAGGTTTAGCTAACTGGGAAAGAATACCGTGAAAAAATACTGGTGTCTGTCCTGGAGACGAGAGGGCAGGGCAGGCGTGTGTATGCCACAAATTTTTCAATTGAGTGTTTCTGTTTCACTAATGCTATATTTCTAGCGTTATGCTGTTTCTTTTCTTTTTTTCTTTTTTTTTTAATGATTACAACTGAATTCAGAAAGAGCACATATCTTGGACAAGGTTATGTATGGAGTACGTAAATATTGAGTTCCATATGTAGAGTTCAATATGAAATGTTTCCAGGTAGAAACAGTGTTTTTTTTCCCCCTTAACATGAACCGGTTATCTCTACTTTTCCATTCTGCATACCACAAATGAAAAGAGCATAAACATAATTAGAAATTCTATTAAGAATATCTTAAAACAGTTTCCTTAATTTGAAATCAAAGATAATGAGGGGAAAGTAGGAAGGAAAGGCGATCAGAATGGGCCAAGTGGAAGCATTTTAAAACAGAGCTTCCTGCAAATCAGCAAGAGGCAGAGGCACAAACACAGAGATGGTTCCTCAGAGGTCACAACTCCACTCAGCCTTGGGTTTGAATGTTGTAGCTGCTTAGTTATGAGCCAGCAGCACCATCTAGAGGTACATGAAAATCCTGCATGCAAAAGAAACAGCACGAGTCCATCTGTAT
>NW_011888810.1:10148671-10153282 GCF_000151845.1 Pteropus vampyrus
TTGAGTTCCATATGTAGAGTTCAATATGAAATGTTTCCAGGTAGAAACAGTGTTTTTTTTCCCCCTTAACATGAACCGGTTATCTCTACTTTTCCATTCTGCATACCACAAATGAAAAGAGCATAAACATAATTAGAAATTCTATTAAGAATATCTTAAAACAGTTTCCTTAATTTGAAATCAAAGATAATGAGGGGAAAGTAGGAAGGAAAGGCGATCAGAATGGGCCAAGTGGAAGCATTTTAAAACAGAGCTTCCTGCAAATCAGCAAGAGGCAGAGGCACAAACACAGAGATGGTTCCTCAGAGGTCACAACTCCACTCAGCCTTGGGTTTGAATGTTGTAGCTGCTTAGTTATGAGCCAGCAGCACCATCTAGAGGTACATGAAAATCCTGCATGCAAAAGAAACAGCACGAGTCCATCTGTATAATGTGAACAACTGCAAAAACGATTGCACTATGTGGATATATTCCTCATACAGAATGCCCGTAAAGAATTGCTTCCCATTACCGTCAAGAAAGAACTGCAGAGTTTATTACTGGGAGAGTTCGAGGCTTCATTCCAAGAGCAAAGATTAACCTCCATGATTTCCCTATTAAGAGAAAAGTCACTAACTTTTAAAAATGTTAATCCATTCCATACATTTGACTGGATACCTGCCATGCCTCAGGCTTTGTGCTAGGCACTAGGGAATACAGACAAGAAAATATGTAACTGGCTGCCCCTCTATACTCCTAACCTACATGTGCACACCTGGCCATACGAATACATCTCCTTCTGTCTTAGCCTTTTAAACGGTATCTGAACAGTGAGCATAGAAATATTTCAAAGCAATCATTACATTTCAAAAATACTTGTTCTCTGTAAAACCATCAGAATGTTTTAACTGAAATCGTAGATTCAAATAACTTTAGAGTGACTGCAGATTCTACAGTCTTAGAGTACTCGTTATCAAACTACGGTGTGCATGAGAATTACCTGGTAGACTTTTCATTATAATACAGAGTGTCAGGCTCCAAGCCCCAGACATTCCAATACTGTAGCCGTGTGGTATGGCCCAGGATGGTGTATTATACTTTAATAAGTTTCTCTGGTTTTCATCATAGCAGTGGGCAGCAAATCAGGTTTGCAGAGAGGAATGTTCTAATTTTGACTCGCAGGGGATTTAATCCCAGGGTCATAAGCAAGAGGTGCCGTTTTAAAATTTTTCCTTATTAACTGCCTCTACTTATTGTTCAGAGTAGATAACATTTAAAGACTACACCAGTACTATAGGCCAGTAGTGCCCAGTGTTTAACTTAGTAATCCCTTCTCTCTACATTAAATGAATTAGCTTTACTTGTCACAACTTAGTCATGACTACATATTTAAATAGAATAATTTTAAGAATCGTTCTGTTAAAATATAAACTCTTAAGCTTGCTAGTATCAACATATCGATCTAGGTTTTATTTATACAAAAACATACCACGTAAGAATATGTGTGTAGTAAGCTCCTTGTTAGATTTAGCTGGGAATTCATTTTATTAGCAAACTCACCGCTATGAGGCTGTGTGGGTGCAAGGAAGCTGAAAATTAGAAACTTGAGTGGATTTCAATACCTAATTCCATATCAAACATAGGCAAATTAGAACAGAAAAAAAAATTCTTCTAAGTAGAAGGCAATTTAGTTTTTACTCATATCAACAGCCCCTCTTCTGAAAGATACCCAAGTGAAATCTGTTATTGAATAACAAAGATGTTTACGGAAGCTTAATTTAGAACACGTTTTAATTTATAAATTGAAAGCAACAAAGAGGTAATGGTGAATTAAATAATTATCAATCTTAAAGACAGAAAACTATAAAGTTATTAGAATCTTATCTATGAAAAGTTTGTCATAAAATTGCCAAACACTAAACTGGAAAAAAAAAGCAGACAAGATGTAAAAGTATTTTTATTTTTTTGAAAGACAGACTATAGAAATACAGATATTTTAAAAATAAAGTAAATAAAAATAATTCATAAAATGTTGAAAAATGCAGCAATGCTTCCCTATAAATCTTTCAACAATGAGTGATTTCACTTTCCTTCTAAAATTTTCCCCAAATCATCTACATTCAATATTTATAATTCTTATAATGATCAAGAGGAAACTAGGATAATGTGATTATGAAACTAAGACAGAGTGATGGGGCTTCGAACATTTTATTATTGTAGGGTCAGAACATTCAAATGAAAGTCGTGTATTTGAAGATGATATCTATTTATATATTTATGTAATGTCTACATATCTATCTTCAACCATTCCCCTCACACCTCCCTTTCTGGACAATTCATTAGCCTTTGACCAGGCCATTTCTTAAAATACTCTATATTTATTTGGACTGATGAATGAACTTGCTTGCTAATTGTTCCTGGAGCACATTTAAGATGTACCATATCCTAATGGAAAATGCCTCAGCTCTGGAATCAGGCACCCAAACTTAAATATCTTTGCCATTTATTAAGGTGTCTACGCATCTCACAGAGCTGGAGTTTGTCAAGTGAAAATGGGGTAATGCGTAAGACCTCAAAGTGTTATAAAGAACGCAGGTTAAAAAAAAAGTGAACATAAGTAAATTGCTTGGCCATACAGAAGATGATGCGTCGGTCAATGACAGTTATATCTCCTTGCTCACTAGGCCCAGTGTATATTTGGGGTCCAGTGTATATTTTCCATAAAAGGTAGACTTCATTCATTGCATAGGAGCAGCTCCACCATATTCCGGATTCTGATTCATGGGGGACATTTGACATTATTCCTATTTATTTTATTTTATACACTCTTGTTAAGGTAACCTGATGGCATGGATATAAGAATGGGATTGAGGGTTTCCCCCCCCTCTAAGTTTGGGATGATAGCATAATCTCAGAAGGTATTACAAAATAAGAAAAGAGATGCATATCAATAAAAGCAGAAAATGGAGTGATATAGTTAATAGTTATAGGTATTTTTCAGTACAGATTCAGAGACCTTGAAATGATATTTATCTTTTTTCCTCATAGAAATCTTATAAGGAAAGCAGGAAGGATGCAAATGCCCATTTTAACATTGGGAAAACTGTTCCTAATTGAAGTTCTGAATGCTCATAAACCGGTCATAATGGTGACAATGCATTACTAGTAGTAGTATTGTAATGGGAACGGCGATTGCAAGAGTAGAGAGGATGACCAGAAATGCATATTTACTGTTTGCTAAGTCCTACTCCAACTGTGTAATACGTATAAATTCATGTCATATGGCAATCCTCTAAGTGATATGATATTATTATTTCCATTGCGCCAAGGATTAAGCAATAGCACAGAAAGCTTAAGTGAAGTACTCGTGGTTATGGCACCAGGATTCAAACCAGGCATTTTGATCCTAGAATTTCTCCTGCGTTACCTCTCCAGAAATGACCAGGTTAGAATAAAATTTCAATCTAAGACACGGTAGAAATTTAAGGTGAAATAAAACTGCACAGAAGATAGTTTAGTGGTTATGGGTGAGCACTCTGGAGTTAGACTACACAAGTTTGAAATGACGTAGCTACTTACTGCATGGCTATGGACAAATGGGGATATTTATTGCAACTTCAGTGTCCTCATCTGTAAAGTAAAGACAATAATGGCACCTACTGTATAAGGATGATGTGAAGATTAGCTAACATTAAGGGTAGATATAAAAAATGATCAATCTAGTTCAGCAAATATTATCATAATAAGCTTAACACATATAATTAACCTGAGGCTAACAGCAAATGTGGTTATTATTTCGTTTTGTCGTATTTTCCATTCTTATCAAAGCATATAGAAAGTGGTAGGTACAAATGAAGTGAGTGTTAGAATTTCTTTCAGCTGGAGAAGAGATTACTCTAGAAATGGCTGCAAAATATATTGTTATTGCCAAAGAATTATCAGTTAAGGCATGGAAACAAGCGACCAAGTGACGGCCTCTGCAGGTTAGCAGTTATTTAACTTCTTGGCTGTGGAGCAGGGAAAGTCGAGTAGGTTTGGGATCCTGTGGCACTGTCCTACAGCAAGCATCCTGCTTTTCTCCCATCGTAGCAATCATTGCACATTACTGTAATTATTTACTTTTCATTTCCCTCGCTAGATACTGCAAGTAGTTACCAGCCAGCACATTGCCTGGAAGCAAGCAGACCCTTCACAAGAATTTACCAAACAGATGAAAGACACATATGCCGATGGATTAGTACAACCCAGAATAAGAAGTGCTATAGAGATGTTCAATTGACCATATAGCATTAGGAGCTACGGAAGCCCGTGGAGAGGCTGCTCAACACAGCACCTGGTATAATCATTAGAGACATCCCAGGGAAAAATGACTCTAAGTTGGATTTTTCAAAGAAAGAGAAGAGAAGCTGGGAAGATATTAGAGGCAGAGAAGGAAAAATATAACTTTGTGGAGGACGGGAGATCTGGAGACTGGTGTCAGCCTGTGTCTGTATGTTTTTAGTGAGGAGTCCACAAAGGAAAAGCATGCAGAAGCAGAATATACAGCTGAAAGGGAGTGAAGGCACAGGCCAGATTGTGAAGAATCAAAAAGAGTCTGTGCCAATGAAATAAAGTGCACCTCCCAATAACTGC
>NW_011888810.1:10154352-10156575 GCF_000151845.1 Pteropus vampyrus
ATTTGTGTAGACCTTGGGATAGGAAAGAAGATAGAAAAGTCAGGGAATTAATAGTTAATAATACCTATATCTGGAAAATTTAATATTATGACTCACTGAAATACAAGCTCCATGGAACAAGGACATTGTTTTGTTCACTGCATTATCCTAACTTCCTGGATCAATCCCAGAGAGTAGCCTTTATGTATGTTAAATAAATAAATAAAAACATTAATGAAAGTCAGATATACAAATTACCTATGAAAATGTTTGGTTTATAGGAGGTCCTTAAATGAAAGTCATTGCTTTTGCTATAAATAAAACTTATACTAAAATACTAATACTGCTATAAATAATCATTGCTTTTACTTGAACTATTTCTATTTATGGCCACTTTTTCGTTGTTGCTTAAAAATAGATAAAAAGTGGTCCACAGTAGCTGTAATACATTGTAATGAATAAAAAAGAAGGGATGTATGTGGAAATGATCAAGTACATTAGATAAAAATTACAATGGGTGATTTTTATCAAGATAAAACTATGTAGACTTTACATTGCAAGCACTGGGAAGAAATTTATTGTTTGTGTGTCTTAAACTTGGGAATGGCACAAAGTGATCTATGTCTAAGAAACTTCACTGTAGAAGGAATATGGAGAAAGTAGGAGAGAGAGTGGGAGAAAGAACAGGGCAAAAAAAAGAATGAAATAGTTCAAGTGAGAGGTAATGAGAATTGAACCAAAGAAGAGGGAGACAATTTTTACTTTGGATTTAAATGTCTAACTTTTTAAAAAAGTTAATAGTAAAAAATTATTAATTACTGTATTTATATAATCGCTGGTACAATATAAGCAGTAAAAAAAAAAAATAAGGTATATCTTAAGTGGAAGCTCTGTATTGCCAGTTTATGGTTAATTCTTTGGCTGGTTACCAGTTCTCCACAGGTACCAAGCTGAATTGAGCCAGTCACGACTTTTGTGTAGAAACATCCATAGGGGTTTCTGAAGGCAAAATGGCCATTATTTTTTGAATAAGATTTTAAAATTCCATTTGAATGATCACACAAATAGATTATATTATTTTTTCCCTCTGGTAATAAGTTGATGTTTGACATTCATATTTATAAACAAATTAAGAATCTTAGCATTCAAACCAATTTTGGAGGAGGACACTTTGCCAAAAACTCTGTTCTAGTTGTGGAACCCGTTCTACGACCTTTTGTGAAGCAGACCTATACCATGTCTCTTTGAATGTCTTCAGGGCCAGAAAACTAACAATGGCATGGAACTGTCCCCTACTCCACTGACTATCTCTGAATATAAAAAGGACTCCATTGAGCTGAAATATGTCTCCTCAGAAATTCAGCCCCTTGTTTCTATCTCATCTTTCCTAAAAAGTCTGACTCCCTCCTTATTCCCTTTCTCTAAAGTGCCCAGTTCCTCCCACAATATTTAAATGGCAGTGATTTCTAGAGCCTTTGGCTAACACATTTGCCCTTCTCGATTTTTTTCCAGGTTTCAACATGCTAGTAAATGAACAAAATGTCAGCACTTGAAAAGCTCCATTCTTGTCATTCCATAATCCCTTTACTACATAGCAATCAAGCTATTCTTAAAACAAAAATCTTATCACGATACCTGCCCTTCCAAAAAACTTCCCACTAGCCACATAACACATTTCAGGAAAAGGTCCCAAAACTTTCGCCAAAACTGCACAAAAGAATATCCAAATCATTACTTGTAGGGCAGACGCGCATATACATAAATCTTCAAGTTGGAAGTGAAGTTCTGTCAATCACCTAATAACGGTGTGATTCGGGAAGAAGTTATGTAAAACTTTAAATTTTCAGTTTTCTCTTCTGTAGAATGAATGAGGTTAATAATTATGTCTCTCTCCTAGGCATTGTGTGGTGAGTAGGAGAATTACCTGCAAATCTCTGAGCACAATCTCTAGCACTGAGTAAGCTGTGATTAGCTATGGTTATCTGTTTTCCAAGAGTCCTACATGGACTGATAAATACTGAGTGCTTACTAAATGTTTGTTAGAATGAGTGGATCCCAATGGCAAGATATGGATGCCCAAGGAAAAGTGTGAACTAGGAGTCAGAATAAGTGTATTTCACTTCTGTTTCCGCCAGGGCACGTCTCTGTGGCACCATGCAATAGCACTAAGGAACGAACATCTTTGAGCCTCAGTTTCCTTAAATATAACAACAACAAAAAAGGGTTAGAGCAGAACCTTTCTAT
>NW_011888810.1:10156625-10178747 GCF_000151845.1 Pteropus vampyrus
GTGTGATTCGGGAAGAAGTTATGTAAAACTTTAAATTTTCAGTTTTCTCTTCTGTAGAATGAATGAGGTTAATAATTATGTCTCTCTCCTAGGCATTGTGTGGTGAGTAGGAGAATTACCTGCAAATCTCTGAGCACAATCTCTAGCACTGAGTAAGCTGTGGTTAGCTATGGTTATCTGTTTTCCAAGAGTCCTACATGGACTGATAAATACTGAGTGCTTACTAAATGTTTGTTAGAATGAGTGGATCCCAATGGCAAGATATGGATGCCCAAGGAAAAGTGTGAACTAGGAGTCAGAATAAGTGTATTTCACTTCTGTTTCCGCCAGGGCACGTTTCTGTGGCACCATGCAATAGCACTAAGGAACGAACATCTTTGAGCCTCAGTTTCCTTAAATATAACAACAACAAAAAAGGGTTAGAGCAGAACCTTTCTATCCTCTCTTGCAGCACTGAAATGTTATGGGTCAAACATGCTTTGTAGACATGATCTTAGATTCTGTAATATTATTTGAGGCACGTTTGGAGTATCTACTAGTCCCACAGTTGCCCTAAGGCTCTGTTTATGCAAGCAAATTGAAGAGGAGACACGAGGCTATTATAGAGCAGAATCTAGGAAAAGGGGACTCATTTAACCCGAACTGTCTCCATCAATACCCTTCCGGAGGTAATCGCTCTACTCTTCATTTGACAATGTAGACAGAGCCTGAGGAAAGTTTGAGGGCAAATACAGATTGAGATAGTGCAACTTGCAAAATACATGCTCACTGCAAACTGTTTGATGATAGGGGATTATATGCTGGCTGAGAGCATCATATTTTGATGTAATGTACTTTAATTTGCTTAACTCTACTTAACTGGCAGTAACTGCCAATGGTTTTGATTACGCAATCAAAATGGAAGTATTCAAGTAGAGCACCAGATTTATGTGTGGAGTGCATGGAATTGTAAAGCACCTCTGAGTTCCAAATTTTTTCTATGTCATGTTGCATAAAAATGGGAAATGATTTTATGAATTAACAAACCATAGCAATGGGACAATGTCTGAAGAAAGGTCTTCCATAGAGTGGTCACCAATATGTCCTAATATTCCCTTGTTTTTCAAAACTCTCAAGCTATCTTGACCTCCTTACGGTTCTTCAGTTATGCCGCTGTCCTTACCATCTGCAAATCTCTACATTGACTGATTTCTCTGCTTGGACTACTTTTCTATCACCCCCTCCTCCCTTTATTTACGTTTTTTTTTTTTTTTTTGCTCTGGTCAATTTCGATTTAACTTTTAAGTATTTTAGTTAAACTGTAATTCCTCAAAATGGACTTTTTTTGACCTTTGGATTTGCTCTAGCAACGCCCTTTGTATCTTATTTCAACTGGTAATTATTTCCAAACATACCACAATTATACTTCATAATGGGATATATACTCATAAAAAATGTATTTAATTTCTCTCTCCTCCTATTAGACTAAATTTACGGTGAACACAAAGACTATTTCTGCTTTGTTCAAAGCTGGATTCTCAGCAAAGCACAGAGCAGGCACTCAGATATCTCTGCTTCCTGACATAGTGGGTGACATGTTATATGCAAGGCCCAGAGTGGTGGGTAATAGATGAAAACATTCTTTGAAAGCCTGACCTGGAGAAAGTCACTCCTTTGAAGCTATTTTTTCCCCCTAGCCAAAGAAGATTTTGAATGGAATAATTCCTCGTGTCCTATTATTATACAGAGGCTGAAGAAGCATTAACTTCTGATTTGTGAACAACTATTTTTGGTCTGAAATGGATTACTTTCCTTCATTTTGTCCATTTACAACCTGTACACATCTCTAATGCACTAACAATAATCTAATCTGCATCTTTTCTTTGAAATTTCAAAAATGCACAATAGTGTATTAGAAGACATTCTAAATTGAACATTAGGAAATGTGTTTCCTAAACTCGATTCTGTCCCTAAATAACTTTTGAGATCAGGTGAATCACTGGGCATCTTCAACGTTTGGGTGAAATATTCTCCGGTCGTAGTAATACCAAAGACACTGTTTTTTGCTCTAAATCTCCCAAGTTTCAGATTGTTTTGTAACTCGAGCAATCAGGCAAGAGGGAAAAGGATCACATGTGGCTGTGGCCAGTTCTTGCTGATGGTGACAGGACCTTGGGAAGTGTCAGAGGTAAAAGACCTATTGCTAATGAGAGGTTGCTCGTGGCAGTGCCATGTCTCTGGGGTAAAGGGCTGAGGTTGAATCCTGTCATGGACAGTATTTGAATGTGATATATCGCAGAGTGAGTGAGAGCGGATGTGTTCTAACTTTTGCACACCTGTTTTTCTGTAACACGAAAATGTTTGCTGGTCAATCACCTTCATGTTTATTTAATCATGGTATCCTTAGGTATCTTAGAAAAGACAGGTAAATCACACCCTAAACTAATGTGACAGCAAAGACAAATTATATACCTGAATATTCAAAGCTTTTTCTGATGAGGCAAGTTATATGAGAAAATGTAAATTTGTTTATTCGTGAAAGATATCAAAATGGCAGTTTATGCAAATTATGAGATTGAGAGTCTCAAATGTAAAACCACAGGATTTTATGATTCTAACTACATTTTAATTAAGAGAAGAGATTCTTTAAACAAAAACCCTTTAGTTAATTTAGGTGTGATAAGAAACATAGAAATATGCCACCGTTCACTGTAAATTCTATCTTAATATTTACATTATGATATAATTGCTATTATAATAAATAAAGGAACAGAATGAGTTAGTAGAAATACCACTTCTTTCACTGTTGCTTTTTCTGAAATTTAAGAACCAAACATAAGAAAAAGAGATGCCCCAGAAGGCTCCTAGAATTCAAATTTATTTATGGAAGCATTAGTTTCATAAATAAGAAAATCCTTATCTCACCTCACAGTTGTCTTGAAATTCTCCAGATACAAGGAAAAAAAAAAAAAAAACTTGAGAGGTTTACTTCTAAATATAAAAATACTACAGTTTTTAAAAAAGACTTGTTCTTACTCCTCCATTTCAATGTCCAACAAGCTAAATTGGGACTTAAATGCAAATTTCATTGAGTAAATTGGAACAGCAGTATACCAATGAGACATGAGAGGGTCATTGCAAAGAGACCCGAAAGGTGCAAAAACTATGATGGCGATTGTTGTGCTAACGTTTGCCGGAGGTGTCCTGCCGGCCTGAACAAAGTCAGTTTCATCTCCTGAAGTTTATTCTTTAATTGACACCAAATGCAAGTCCCTGGAATGAGAATTGGCTACTACCCTAAGGGCTGTGGGTGCTTTACCTTAATGTTTTATTGATGGAATTGTGCTGTGCCCATCACGGGGACGGCATCGGGAGACTCATTAGGGAAGCTTGCTCTCAGTTCTAAAGATCCCTCACCTCCCCGATTCTCTGGTTTAAAAAGCAGTAAAGAGAAAGAGAATGATTTCAGCAGTGGCTAAAGGGTGGTTTTCTACAGGAAGTCATGAACTCCTTTTGGCATTCCCTTTTGGTAACTAATATTTTATTTCATTTTCTACTTTTACCTGTGCTTCTCCAAGAAGGAACTCTTCTACAAATTGAATATCTCTGCTTTGTCATTTTTTTCCCCCTTTTAAGCTGTGGCCAGTGTACACTCTGACTCAAATACACTAAAGACTTACGACTTTCTGAATACTCTACTTTGTCATGTTAGATAAACCAGTATTGTAAAAATTAGGGTTTTATTAATATCATGAGTTTATATATCTTAATATCCAGTAGGTATGTGCCCCTATCTCTGGCAGTCTTCACCCCATTAACATAGATAATTTTTGAGGATACTTCATTATTTAACTAAATGTTCTATAATCACTTTACTTTTATATGATTGTTCCTATAAATACAGTCCAAAATAAGAAAATAAAATCCTTTCATCACATAATTTCCTGATGAAATTTTACTTCTGAAAATGTCATCTAATAATCTTGTATATAAACAGCAAGATATTTTGAAAAGTTCAATATTCAAAAGATACTGAGAGCTATCAAATTATACATATCCATAGCTAAAAGTTCAAGAAGTATTTATCAACATATTAACTCTATGCAGGCTAGGTAGCTAGAAAGCTTCACCAGCTGGTAGTTGCTCAAGAAAATATGAACTGATATATACTTACTATTGTTTCAGTGTTCAGGCATTTATTAGCAAAGAAAAAAAAATTAATTAAGTGGATAATTTATTCAAAGCTTGTAGGACCTGCCGGAACACTCTGTAGGTGACTCTCGTGAGTGCAGTCGTGTTCCCTAGGTTCATTCTCTCACCTCACTGAACAGCATGAATAAACATCGCACATACTCACTATACGGCTTTATTCATTTTACATTCCATAGAAGGTAGTGATTAAGAGTGATAATTCTGACCATTCTGAATCCTCATATTCAAAACTCTTTTGAATAAGAATATTGTATCAAAACTGATTGTAATGGTTCCACGTATATTAGATTAATAAATAACGAAATATATCTAATGTTCATTGGTTGGCAAATGATTCGGGCACTGTCACTTAATAATAATAAGGTATTAATGAAGTTCAAAGATAAAGAGTGACTCTAGTCAGTGTGAGATATTTTTATGCACCTGAACTGGGTGCATCCAGGCTGTTTTGCTCTCATCAGCCTAAGAGCAGATGTGAAAAATAGAGTATGCTGATTTGAGACAAGTGATTCCTATTGGGGTATGCAGCATAGATGAAATAATGGTCCCCAAGGATGGCCACATCCTAATTCCCAGTACGTGCAAATATGTTATCCATATGGCAAAGGAGACTTTTTCAGATAAGGTTAAGGTTACAGATCTTGAGTTGGGGAGATTTATCCTAATCATATAAGTTCCTAAATTTAAAAAAAAAAAAAGAAAGAAAGAGAGGGACATAATATGAGAAAGACTAGAATTGCCATTGGAGGCTTTGAAGATGAAGAAAGGGGTCATCAGTAAAGGAAAGTAAAAACAGCCTTCATCTTATAAGCAGAAAAACAAAACAAAACAAACAAACAAAAACAGGGACCAGGTTCCTACAACCCCAAGGAACTGAATGATGCCAACAGCCCAATAAGCATGAAATAGGTTTTCCCCTAGAGTTCAGAATGGAATACAGTTTGCTCACACTTTGAGTTTAGCCTGATGGCATTTGTATCTAATTTCTGACTTACAGAACTATAAGATATAAATTTGTGCTGTTTTAAGCCAATAAATTAGGAGTAATTTCTTATGCAGCAGTAGAAAACTAACATAGTATGTTATGTATTTCATTTGTCTTTTGCAAAGTGGACATTCCACAGTGTTTTCTGAATAGCCAATGATAAAAAACTTTAATAAAGTTCTACAGCAAAAGTATAGTCATGAAATATTGCTCTCATATATATAAATCGGTCAAACTGATAGGGTTTGAAGTGGAGTGTTGAGGGTTTGGTTAGGGTTTTCATTCCTAACCTTTTATTTTGGTGCCCCATGCAGCCAATAGATCAACTATTAAAATAATATTTTTAAATAAATAAATAGCATTTCAAAAGTTAGTCATATTTAAATACAATTATCAAAGTTTTAATCATGACATAGAAATATCAGTGCTTACTCATTAACACATTAAGTCACATCTCTTAACTACTGTAATTTTTAATTTAAATAAATTTTAATATCTAAAGATATTATTTTATAAATAATGTAAATTTTAATATCTAAAGATATTATTTTACAAATAATATCTTTAGATATTTGAAACATTGTAACAAAAACATTTGTGATAGCTACAAACGACAAAGTATATTAATGATTCTGTGATTTGTTTCCTACATTAAACATAAAATGCTAAATAAGGTATATTTTTCCCTTCTAAATTCACAGAACCTTGAATTCCATCATAAGCCCATGGATAAGAATTTCTTCTTCAGTCAATGGAATGATTAGGCTTTAAGTCAAACAATGAAAAGTGACCTGTTAGAGATGAATCCAAAAATATGTATATTTTAGTGACCTGTTAGAGATGAATCCAAAAATATGTATATTTTAGACTATCTGCAATTTTTCTCTGAGTAACATAAACCAGTCACCTTCCTGTGAACAGTTAGAATATCCACTTTCCTCAACTCTTATCGGATCAGTAGATTCTTCTATCATATTGATAGGTTAAACAAAATGGCAGCTTCTTGTTTTACCTTTTATTTATCATTGCTAAATTGAATTTTGCAAATTTTAATGACCATATTTTCCTTTAACATCTTATATTAACTACATAAAAAATGCCCTGAGTCAAAAACAACAAAATAGATGTTACATACTATGATGCAAATATAATTGCACTCAAGATGCTTACAAATTAAAGGGAAATTAAGTACATAAAGAAGTTGAGTAAGCATACTGTACTCAACTTGGTGTGTGAGAAAGTGTGTGTGTGTGGGGGGGAGTCAAATGGGCAAGACAAGCCAGAAATGATCTGGGTTATTTAAGTAAGTTTAGGGACTTGTTCAAAAAAAAGAGGTGATGGCTGAGCTTATTCCTAAGGACGAGATGCCCTCTAGGTTTTTCAACATCACACTATTGGTATTTTCACCTGAAGAAGGCTTTTTCATGTAGGCTGTCATGGGCATTATAGAATGTTTAGTAATACTCCTGGCCTTTATCTACTAGATGCTAGTAGTGCCCCCCAGTTATAACAAAATGTATCCTGATATTGTATCCAATGGCCATGAGGAGCCACCTTCCCCAACCCCCAGGCTGAGAACCAGTGCTCTGGGACCCTGCTTCTCAATTCGTACTGCAGATCTCAACGTCATTGGCATCATCTGGAAGCTTGTCATAAATGCAGTCTCGGGGCCCACGTCAGCATTATTGAATCCAAACCTGCATTTTAACAAGATTCCTTGCTAATCTGAATGCACACTGACTTTGAGAGGCACCCATATAGGCAGTTGAGGCATCTTAGAAGTGGTAATAAGATGCCCATTGGCAAGAAGCCATGACATAGAGAACGTCAAGTGATCAGAGGGTAGAACAAGAATAGAAGACACAACTGGAGAATTAAGCGAGAGCCAGAAGACGACTCACCTTGACAAACTCATAAAAGCATCAGATATTCTCTGGAAAAAGGAAATCAGTGAACAGTTTTAACCAGAGAAAAAATCTGATCAGATTTGCCTTTAAAAAAAAAAAAGATTTTATGTTTGTGCAGTTCTATTGTCACCTTAATTGAGTGATTAGAATAAGAAATGCGTGGCTCGTGGATTTATTTCATATCACACTTCAAATTAGCAACTGTTGATTTTCTGATTAATCTGAAAATATGACCTCTCCCTCCCTCAAGCAAAGAGGCACAATAACTGTACAAGAAATTGTCAGAGAAAAATGTAGAGTAACATTCAATATTTCTTTAAGAAGGAAGTCGTGTATAATGAATGGCTGGAGAGACATCAGGTTAAGATTAAATCTTTATATCATATCTAGATGGGTTTCCTGCAGTTCCAGAAATTAATTTGAGTTAATCATGATCTTTCCACTCTTTGTCATTCTCTTCTCCGAAGCTGAATAACTCCATAGCACAGCAGCCTTACAAACTGGGAGGCCTGATTTTCGTTTGGCCTGAGGATAGAAAGTCAAAAGCTGGCAGAAGATGGATGCTTTGCAGAAGTGACAAATTTAGTTTCCTAGAGAAAGTTGCTGACTGCAATGTTCCAATTGGAGCAGCTTATCTGCCCCTCCAGATGTTGAAATAATGACAGATGCTTAGAGAAAGCTTGACAAGAAGAAGAAAAGAGCCTGCTGAAGAGTTCAACCTGTTTGTTTGTATGCAAGAAAATAAAAGTAACACTTATTGAGATGCGTATTCTGATGAGGTGTGTATATACATGTTTATAACCAAAATATGGCATCACTGTACGTAAATCTTCTGTGAAACATTAGAGGATTTTGTGCTGTTGGAGAACACAGAATTATAATTCTTTTCTCTACAAGGTTAATAAATCATTATGTAACTTCATTAAATATGAAATGACCTCTGGGTATCTGTGTTGAGTGACAGGACACCAGTTTATAATGACTGAATGTATATGACTGCATTTTCTCCAGCTGTGGCAGATGGGTGAGTTTCCTATTGTGTAAAATTTCTGGTTTTTAATAATTTATTTAAATGTGTTTTAGAATCATTAACTTATTTCTAGATATCTGAATGAGATATATAAAAACTTAACACTCACTAAACAAGTACAAGAGCAAATCTTTGTTCAGCAAGTTGAAATTTCGTGCAGTTGGATAAAAACTCACCGGAAATTGATCTTAGCAATAGATTCAAGAATGTATAGGTGATAGATCAAAAGTGAATAAAAAGAATGATTAAGAGTTGTTTGACTCATTTAAAATGCACATAATTATATAGTAGTGTTTGAAATGTCAGTGATGTTTTTCCTAGTGTGTGTATGTGTGTGTAGGGAAAAAAAAATGTGCTGCTTTATGTGTGTATCATTGTTATATCTTTGTTTTTCTCTCTGATTTTCTTTAAAGGAGGTCATCAACCTCCTGTGAGAGAAACTTGTTCTTAGCAGACGAAAAACTACCCAGTTGTAAAATATGGTTTGCAAGATAAGAGAAACGTTTCTCCAAACATTTCACCTTTCCTAAGAGATTTCTTTGCATCTTACTTGGACTGCTGAAAGAACATTTCACAGTATCTTTTGCAGTAACTTTTCATTCATGGCTGAAAAGCACTTATTATGAAATTCTTTCTGTATCGAGTTGAAATCTAACTCTTGACTGTGCACTCTGACCAATACTTCTCAAGTAAATCCCTATATGACTGAATCTGAAAGCTGCATTCTGGCTAGATTAATGAGCATAAAAAAGAGGGGGCTTAGGGAATTCAGAAAGAGAGATGAACTATAGAGTGGCAAGGGCATGGGTTTTATAATCCAACCTGGGTGGAGACAGGACGTTCCATAGCTCCCTCATGGTGTTTTGGAATGTGAGACCTCTCAGGTTTCTCTAAATACATCTAAACAAGCCACAGAGGACAGGGCATATTTACATCACATATGTTTACACGCATCTCTGGTTTGAACGATTGACATAAACAAGCTAGAATCTCAGAGCTTTGATGAGGGTGCTCTAAGAGCTGTTTGGCCACACATGATATATATTTTTTTTCTCAAATTCTTAATTTGGCATTTAGGAAAATACAATTATTTGAGTCTTCTGAGGATCCACACGAAATGAGTAACAGAAAAGGAAAAATAAATCAGTTGTTTAAATTTTCTGGTGAGTAACCCAAACAGTATGCTTATGTATTTCTCTTTGCTGTTCATTATCTATATCATTGAAGAAGAGATAAAATATGGGTTATACAAACTTATGCAATAAAAAAAAAAGGTAGTTCCTTTAGGGATATTTCTGTTTCAGGATCTGCATTCCAAAATTATTTGACTGATTAATAAATCATATTTCCAATCTGTAATATGTATAACAATATACCTGGTTAGCATAATTGGGTACCCATTGGCCAAAATGCATGTTTCTTTTTTTCTAGTAAAAAATACATATCATAAAATTTATCATCTTAACCATTTTTAAGTGTATAGTATGGCATTATAAATTATATGTACATCGTTATGCAACAACTCTCTAGAACTTCAATATGTTGCAAAACTGAAACTCTATATTCACTGCACATCAATTCCCCATTTCTCCACCTCTCTCACGCTCTTCTTCCCAGTATTTTCTAATCTGTATTGAATTCCCATTTGAATTTTCTACTTTTTCAGGAATTAAACTTTATCATAAGACACATGATAATATTAATTACAATATATTACGATTGTACTTAGAGAATAGTATGACACTATCTAATTTCATTTACAGCAACTAGGAATACCATGGTACATGACGTAGAAGTTTTGAAGGCTCAATTTGCATTATAAGATCAGATATCTTACTTACATGCCATACGGTCTGATCTGAAAGTCTGGACATGTGGATGAAAAAAGACTATTAGTGCTTTTTCAAAAAGCAACAGTAGTTTAAGATTGAAATTTTGGGATATTTTATGTTGCTGGACCAAGGATAGAATATTTAGGATATAACATCTCACAAAAATCCCAGGCTCTGTGACAACATCTGAAAGTAATAATAGAAAATAAATTCAAAGAACTATCTCAATACTAGCTATAACAATATAAAATTATTTACTATGTCAGTAACTATTATGTATTCTTTACTTGCAATGTATCTTTTAATCTGTACCACAACCCAATGTGATTGATAGTGTTATTTCTATAGTTTTGCAGATAAAATTTCAAATGTAATGGAACATGCCTGTGGTTACAAATATGACAAGATGAAGTAAGCAGATTTGAACCCAGGGAGTTTGACAGATTCTGTGTGCTTTACCACCCCACAACCTTAACTCCTCCTTTGCTTACCTGTTTTAACAGCCTAGATATATTATGTACGGGATCAACATATAAATATTTAAATAAAAAGTATTAATTGTCAAAAATCTGAGATTAAGAGTAATTAATATGTCCTTGGAAACAAATGGTTTATACCTATTTTGCAAATATTTAATATCTAGGAGTAGATAACGCCTTTTGGCTGAAATAAAAAAAAAAAGGTTGGTTTTACTTTCATTAGAAACCTGGTTTGGGATAATTTGTCTCTTTTTATAATGAGGTGAATGGCCAGATCCACCAAATTGTGTTTCATGAGACCTAATTAAAATCAGGTGAGAGGGCAAGCATGCGTCACCAAGTTGTTCTTAATAAAATGGAAATCAAATGGGACTAATTAGAGAGAGTGATAGCTTTCGTTAGATTCCTTGGAGATTGCAAAACACTATGGAATGACCCTTTCTGGATATCTAAGAAAAGATAAAACATGGAGCTCATCTTTAGTCACTAAAATGTTCCATATGTAGGAGTGAACGAAATGTGAATTCTTTATTTATCTCTGTTACTCACTGCCTGTGGGACTTCAGGAGACACATTATGTGATTCTATGTACAAAGCACAGTATTTGGAAGGAAGTAGATTTTTAGCCAGAGTTCTGTGTGTCAGCTGTGGCCCCACACCCTAGAGAGCTCCCTGCTGAAGTGCCCACAGGCCAGTTGAGGGAGAAAGACAAGTAAATAGATAAATAATTTCAAAATAGTCATCACAACAAACATGCATATTTTCCCAAAGAAATTGATGTTTGGGAGTGGGGATGCATGCTCAGAAAAGTTTACAGCTGGGGCATAGCAAGGACCAAGCCTTCTGGTTTAGCTGACAGACAGTTGTCCTGAACCTAATGTGTGAAGTCCCCCACATGAAGTCAGACACATTTTGCATGTTGATATTTCTCCCCACCGTGAGTAGAACCAGCTAAGACGCGGTCTGGACATTTATGATCCAGTGTCAAAGTACGATCTTACATCCAGAGAAGGCAAATTCAAGAGCATAGACTTGCTGTAGCAATTTGAGATAGTCATGCTGCCTCACTTGATCTCAGTTTCCTCATCTTTAAATTCAAAGAGTTGGTGCAATTGAATATTATTCACAAATAAAAACAAAATACCTATATATGCCACAACATGAATTAAATTTAAAGTAATTATGCCAAGTGATAGAAGACCGGACACAAATGGCAATATGTTGTATGATTCTACTTACGTAAATTGTTCAGAATAGGGAAATTTGTAGAGACAAAAAGTAGGAATACTGGTTACCTAGGGCTGGGAGTGGGGACAAAGATTCTCTGTAAATATGTATGTCTCTGAGATGATTGAAAGGTTCTAAAACTAAATTATGGTGGTGACTGTACAACTCTTTAAATTTAGCAAACTTATTAAATCGATCAATTGAAATATGTGGATTTTATTACATTATATGTAAATCAAAACTCAATACTGCCATTAACAAAAAATAGAAAGTTTGACCAAATTGGGATAAACTCCCAAAGGTGTTTTCTAGAGCTTAAATCCTCTGATTTGATTTCAAGTATAATTTCCTTGAAATTCAATTTCTGTATTTGATTTAATATTTTAAATTTAATTGAAATACTCTTTTTAAAAGATCTGGCTCCCACAGAGATGTTCGTATCACCTGTTCTGCACAATGTGCTAAAACTTTGGGATGGCACATTTTATTGTCTTTGTGCTGACGTCTAAAATGCTCGTTATTATCTCACTGATATAGTTTACCCTGTTTGACCAAATAAACTTCCTCTAAATGAAAGAATTAGAGATAGAAATATTGACCCTACACAACCTTTCCCTGTCCTCTAAGTGACCTAATTCTTAAGATTTTGGCAGACTTATCCTTTCTGAAATGGCCTATGGGGTTCTATACCTTAAGAAGACTGTGATAATTTAAGTGTCATTCTTTAGGTTCTCAGAAGGGAAGGAGTTCGAGTCTATTTCACAATAATCAGCTTCTTCTAGCCCATGATGAGCAACATGAATCATCTGTGTCCTTAGCAGGCTTTCTTTCTTTTTCCTTGTCTCTTTTTGTTTTTTTTTTTTTGTTGTTGTTGCCTGTTTAAAATGAACATATGCATTTTAGCATCATCTTATTTAGAACATTAGGTGTTCTTCTCAGGTCAGCCTTACGGCGAGGGGAGGGGGAAGATGGAGAGCTAATGGACAAATTTGGTAATAGAGTGCTCCTGTACAAAAACATGTCTTTTCCCACCCAAATGTTTTTTCATTTATTCAATGACGCTGGAAATTCCATGCATCCATAATTAGCAATAAGACATAAAACTGGATATAACCTTGGCAGAGAAGATATGAACTTTAAAGTCTTTATTCCTTTTTTTTTTCTCTTGCTTCCTACCTTTTTTCTATACAGACTGTAAACTACATGAAGTGGGGATTGGGTAGGATTTTGCTTTTTTTCCTTTGTATTCCTAGCAGCTCATAGAGAGCTTTGCTCAGTAGATAGATATCGGTAAGTGAGAAAGTTAACCATTTGCACAGCTGTGCAAAATGTCCCTGTCATAGTAATGAATCTTGAGAAATGGAACTGTGAATGAAACAGATCTGGCTCCATTATCATGTGGTATAGTGAGGGAGACAGATATTCAACAAATGATTATGCAGGTGAAGGTTACAAGGGAGAATAAATAAAATATTTATCCTCTTTCCTCAGCCACCATTTATGGCAGTGATTTCCATCTATATTCATGTTAGAATCTGTGAGAAACGTACAAGAATACCACCAAAAATTTGGGACCTACACGAGGACAAAGTCAGAATCACTGGAAATGGGTGCAGGACATTATTATGATTTTAAACTGTCAGGTAATTCCAGTGTATAGCTAGGTTTGAGATCTTCTGGTCTAGAAAACCATGATCAGTCAGTTTGAATGTGGGAACAGACATCTCTGCTAATGTTCTGGTAGTTTCTAACACGCTGGCTTTTTCTAATCAAGTGGGATTCTAAATTTTTGTACCTGAAACTTCACGCCACCTCCTGCAAACCTTTCGCAAAGTCCTCGATATAAAGTTTTAATGAATAAGCACTGAATTTAGCAAATAGTCCTCTATCTACTCCTTCTTCAAAAGTAGAAATAAATAACCCCAACTTCTCCCTGTCTACATTAAATTAGTCAACTAATCTGGCAATCTTGCTGTCTTTATTTATTTTTACAGTCATTTTTTTCTCCATCTCAACAGCTGTAGTGAGACTTCATAATCTATGATCTGCTAACTGTGTTGGTATCCTAAATATATTTATTCTCCCCTCTCCAATTTATTCTACTCGATTCTCCTAGAGTATCTTCCTATAGCATACATCATCTTCTCTGCTTTATAAAAAAAGGTGAGTAAAGACAAAAAAAACCTTCCAGAACAGCTTACTATAAAAATTTTAGACTCCTTAAAGTTGCAACCTTAAAGATTCAAATTATTTAAGAAATAATTAAAGATTCAAATTATTTAAGAATAAACTTTATTATTTCTTAATAAATTATTTATTATTTCTTAATAAATAATAAAGTTTATTATTTCTTAAATAATTTGAATCTAGCACTGTTTTCTCATCTCTCTCTGCCCATTTCATCTCTGCTTAGCTCTACCCAATATGTCATTTGTCTTAATCATTTCCAGGCTTTAAACCTCCGTGATCTGTCTATGCTACACTTCTGAACTCAAATGCCTTTCTCCCCAACAGCCCTGTAACTCCCAGTCACCTAGTCAGGAGCACACCCATTTTCCTTTAAAATCAAGTTCAAATGCAAATCCCTTTGTGAACCTTTACCTGTATCTCTCTTTCTTAGATATCTGAAACATGCTGTTGGTTTTAGCAGAGGAAACAAGAGTCAGTCCCAGCTCTTCCAATCTTGATTATGTGACCCAAATAAAGCTTACATTAAAAAATGGATTCTATTTAAAGCTCACAGTTGTACCCATTCCTCCAAAATCACCTTAAGTTTGTTCGAGATTACTTACAAGTAAATATTGGAAAAATTGTGGATACAGAGAATGGTTACTTTTTAAAACCAAAATTCAGGAAATAAGATTAAAACTAAGATGCCAGAACTGGTTTGTGTAAGTCTGTCTTTGTATTTCTCAACATTATAAATACAGCTTACAAAGAGTTTACTAGGCCACAGAATATAGGGAAAGAAATTAAAAATGAATATTCAGTGTGATTTGTGGAAAGATAGCTCAGGTGTATACCTTGTAGTGGAACCGTTCTTACGAAATCCTATTGCTCCATTTTGTCTTTTTAACATACTTTTCTTCAACATGTTTCCAGTAATTGTGACAGGAGAATATATACTATGTACTTACTATAGATAATTTAATACTGTAGCTAGAACTAAAGCTTTGTTGGCAGCTGATGTATAACTTAAAGAGCCACTGAAACTTTTAATAACCAGGAAGCCCACACATGATGAGCATCAGTTGCTAAGAAAAGTCCAGGGGATATGTGAGTGGTAGGATGTTGTACCCTCACATAATAAAGCAGGTTATTAGATTTCCTAATATAAGCAGTAATCCCAAAAGAATGTCCATATATTGCTAACTTCATGAATCACCCTAAAGATCCACTTCTATTTAGAGTGTGAATCTCTTGGATTAGAAGATTTGCATTTAAATGGTCTATTTCCCCCTCGCAGCATAGGATAATAACCCTTTTTCTTTGTGCAGCACAAACAGAGAGGTCCTAATAATCCCACCATTGTGATGATCCCAGAGTTTATCAAAGGAATTCTAAGCTATTCTAACAGACCCATCTGAAAAAGGTTTTCCTGTATCTCCTTTTGGGAGTTTTAAAATATATTTAGGATAATTAGCTATTTCCCTGCAGGCCATCTTTATAAATTTGAGAAAAATGCCAACCATTTTCTTAGTAAATTAAAGAAAAACACATATTTAAAACCTAACCACTAATTTCAACAGCAAAATAGGACATAGTTTAACACTTATAAAAGTCTCTTTCTGATACTGTGTACCTCTTAGTCCAGGGTCTTAGAGAAATTAAGTAAATGAAGAAGCACAGGGAATATAACCCAGAATTTTGCTGTTGAAGAATTCTCATTTAGAACCTTAGAACTAGCCACTGCGGCCGGAAGTTGTTTATCATATTATATAGTGTAACAGCCTAATTTTAGAAATTATTTGTCCAATTTATAAAAAGGGAGAATCATGGCTAGAATAATGCAAAGGATGTGGTAAAGTCGGTGGCAGGTTGTAAATAGTTTATCAATATCAAATGTGTTCAAGAACTTTCTGAGACTTAGCCCAAATGTGCTGTTCATTACAACAAGAGGCTCATGTAACAGAAATGTCTGTGTGAGGTGAATGAAAGAGAGAGAAAGAAGAGCTTTGTTCACACATCCCATCCATAGCGTGTGGTGGTGGAGGGGCTGTAAAACAGGCTCAAAGACACAAAAGTAAACTTCGGCAAATAGGATTATAAACCTCCTCTTAGAATGTCTCAACACACCACAGTTCAAGTTCTCACTAATTTAACATATCAATTTATTTTGATTCCAATTAAAATACAAACAAGATTTATCTCCTTAGCAAAATGACACTAAACATAACTTAGGAAAAAAAAATAAACATATAATAATTGTGGAAAAACCCTATGCAGAAAGAATAATAAACAGGAGATGGGCATCCTATACATATCAAACATATCTCATAGCTTCTTAAAAATATATGTATTTATTTATATATTTATGTGTATATAAATATATATATACACATATATACATATATACACACACATATATATATACATATATATACACACACGTATATATATATATACGCATATATATACACGTATATATATACATATATATATACACACGTGTGTGTGTGTATGTGTGTGTGTATATATATATATATATATATATATATATATATATATATATATATATATATATATATATATATTGCACTTAGGTAGACAAAATAGTGAAATACAATAGAGTCTATAAGAATCCATAACTACATATGGAATCTAGTATAAGTTAATATCTCAAAACTGGTCTATTTAAAATAGATAATGCTGGAAAAACTGGATAGCAATTAGGAATGTGATCATATTTGATCTACTTCTCGCACTATATAGAAGAATAAATTCCAAATAAATTGGAAGCATAGAAGAAAGAGAAGAAGGAGGTGGAAGAGGAGGAAGAGGAAGGAGAACAGGAAATTCTTTAAGTACCAGAAAAATCAAAAATAATATTTTATTAACCTGGGGAAAAAATTAAGAGGATGACAAGGGGGAAAAATAACCCTAATATATAAATAACATTAAAATACTAACAACAGAATAGCCCCAAATCATATATAAAGATGAGCAGATGACACAAATATCAAAGAAAGATATGAAGATGGGCATAAAATATGTCAACTGATGATAAGACTTCATTATTTTAATAAGAGAAATGCAGATTAAAACTTAACACCCAGCTATTACATTTTACCCATCAGACTGACAAAATTCCCCCCAAAAAGTGTTAATTACTTTTTAGTCTAGGCTTTAGAGAAAACTGCACTGCTTTATAATGCAGTATTCATGCACAATGGTTAAAAACAAAAACAAAAAAGTTGTGGACATATTTTGCCAACATCTAGCAAAACTATGTGTACATGCATCATTTGATCAAGCAATCTAATATCTAGGAATTTATCCTGATGATACACAGCTAGCGATAAAAAATACAAATATAGAAGGTTATTCTTGGCAGCATTATTTGTAAATGCAATACATTTGGAAATTACCTAAGTGCTCAAACATAAAAGACTTTGTTGAATAAACTATTTTGTATATATACCATGAAGTACAATGTTGCTTTGAAAATAAGGAAGTTTGTGAACTAATATGAACAGATTTCCAAAGTTTGTTACTAAATAAAGAAAACAAAGTGCACAAATATACATAAATATAAATACATATTTATATATATAATATGTTGCCTTTTGTTTATGAAAGAATGGAGGATAAAATAAATCAAAAAGAATGAAGGAAAACCTCGGTTTATAGAAAATAAATAATTAAGAATAAGATGTCAATTATTTTTAATGTGCTTTATTTTTGTAGTGTTGCAGGCATAGAAATTCTGAAACTCCTTCACATGTAGTGCACAATTCAGCAAATGAGCAAAAAGGTAGCTGTTGGTGGAAGCTAGGATCTTCTTTAAGGAAGAAAGTAGACACAAACATATGGACTCATGATTGTGTGTGTCTTTGTGTGTGTATTTACATATTATGTCTATAAGTATGCATGCATATATGTATTTATTTCTCCTAGCTTTATTCACTTAAAAGGTGTAGAATAAACTTTAAATCTAGAGGTAATGAACATAATTGGGACCCTGATCCTGGCTTCAAAGTATCCCTCATCAAGAGCTCTGCAGAAATAACTGACTCTAGGCCTAGGGCAAGGAAAGTACACAATGAGCCTGGGACATCTAGTTACGCCACAAGGGGGAAAGTGAGCCCAGATATGATACGGACATGACAAGAAGACTTGCGGGCCAGCTTGCAAAAGTTTCCACAGCCAAATTTGAATAATTTTATCATCAAAATAAGGGTAATGATAGATTATAACCCTTTAGAATGTGTGCTTTCACTTTGACAGTAAATAGAGCTAAAGATAAATAAGTAAACATGTACATACAAAAAAAATATATCCTTACAGTGACATGTCTTTTAAAAGGTGAAGTGACTGGTAGAGTTAGAAAATCGCCATTTTGCAATCTTGTAGTTAAAATTATTTCTGGCCCATGTCATGGAGAGTGAGGGTTGATGATAGCAGCACTGCATCACCCCCCAAAAGACTCCCCATAAATTGCTTATTATGTGGAAAGGGAAATTTAGTAGTATGCAGTGGAGAAACTGGACAATACTTACTAAAAGATCATAATAAACATCACCATGAGGGACAGCCAGATACTATGTACCTCACCTGTGTGCAACACATAAAAAATGATTTTGCTCTATCCATGCCACAATCCAACCAGGGATACAGAACTTGACTCTAATCCCCAGAAGCACTAAACAACCCCAAACTATGGAACAATTTATAAGACACAGAGCCTATATTTTTCAAAATGTCAATGTCATGAAAGATGTCATTTTAAATTAAATATGTAACTACAAAGTAGAAAAAAATATAAATTATTGTACCAAGACTGAGAGAAAAGTATTAAGTTAACATGCAGTTATTAAGGTGGAATTGATGCTCGGAAAAGAGAAATAACTTATCCAAGTATCCAAGGTTCTTTGAAAATTAAAATAATTTTCTGCATTTAAATTGATGACTACTTTTCTACTGCTAGTAAAATGTTAAAAGCCAATGTTTTTAAGTGGTATATAGTCTTTTAGATAATTGTCAACAGTGTTGTGTTTGACTCACTAGTAACTACCTTTGTTATTTTTTTTTTTTACTTTTGTTGACATTTATGTCACTGTTAAGAAAAAATATGAATAAATTATACCATATAAACCCATACTTATACAACAGGAATTCTCTTGGACTCTTAATAAAAAACATATGGATCATAAAACCAAGACACACACAATTGTATACAAGAAATAGTTTTTAAAAGACAAAGTCAATTTATAGTTCTGATAGAGAAGATCTATATGGTGTATGATTTAAATACATAATATATATATATTATATGTGTAATATAATATATATGCATATAATATATATTATCTCTCTCTCTCTCTCTCTCTCGATGGGAAAGTAAGTCCTCTATCATATTTAGAAAACTGAAAACATAGGTTTAATTTTCAATAGATTATCCAATTTGAAAAATAAAATAATCCCAGTTTATTTAATCTAACTCATTTTTTAAAAGTTATGAACTTTCTTCTCTTGCCTTTGCTGTCACCCTCTAGGTGAAATGTTTCCAAAGTTGGCATAGTGATTTTCCTATTAAAATGCAAATCAGTTTCCTTAGTAACAAATATTAAATTAAAATCCTAATATAAAGTGGAGACATGCCTTAATGGCTGCAAATTTAAATCCAATCCTATGTCAAGATCTGAGTCCTGGAGTTCTCTCAGAAGTACAGTTTGTAGAAGTGGTTTCTCAAATTATTTAATACCTGATAATGTGATGCTAACTGTTCAAAGAAGTATTTCTAACAAGGAACAAGATTTTAATTGTTAATACTAACAGATTGTTAATAAATAAACAGAAATTTGAAAGAATTGATTTTATTTGGTTGAAATTATCTATATTTGCTCATAACTTTGATAAAGAACATCAAAAAATTTGGCAGTGAAATCTCATATTTCTGTGATAAAAAGAACCTGAGATCTTGGATAATGGCAGGGTTAATAATAATGATTTGACTATCATATCATGTACCCAAATGCTTTGGATAGATTTTATAGTATTCTTTAAAAGCTCAATAAATGCAATATGCATTCTGGATTGGTTCTTGGGATGGAAAAGGACACCAGTGGAAAACTGCTGGAATCCAAATAAAATCTTAAATTTAGTTGATGATAATGTCCCAATGCTGTATCAGCCAGAACTCTTGTGATTGAAAGTATCTGAGGCTCAGCTCAGTGTACTGGGAAAATGAAGCAATTATTATTTTATATCAAATCAGAGTCGGTATGGTACAAAGTTCTTTCTCCCCGCACCGTCTCTCACTCTGTCTCTCTCTACCCTGCATATATCTATGTTGCTCTAATTTTCACAGCCTAAAAGAAATCCTATGTATTTCACTAAAGTGGCCACTGTCAGCCTCAAGTCAATACTTATCTACTTAACATCTCAAGAGGGGAAGAAAATGTATCCCCCTCCTCCAATATCTATGTATTAAAAGTGCTAAAGTGCCCAAATCTATTTTGGTTATTACTCATCTTTGAAGTGAATACTAAGATTGTTCATTTGGCCAACCAATCTCATGTGTTCTAACCAGAACCACAGGAAAAACAAACAAACAAACAAGTTGCCTTGAGAAAATTAACTCTATACAACACGTCACCAACACACATGCTATCAAACAGGGTAAGCTATCTTTGCTCTACCCTGATTCTATAGCATCCTGTATGTTCCTGACTCAAATTATTCTAAATCATTGCAAGTCTGCATTCCTCATAAGATCATTGGTGACTTGAGTTATGAAATAATGCCTTACTCATATTTGTATACCCATGTTTACCTATGTGTAATTACAAAATATTTTATGAATAGAGACAGAAAGAAAAATAAATCAGAGTAAGAAAAAAATTGGAGTTAGTATGTCATATGTTTATGATTTATTCCTAGCATTTAAGCAAAATTAATTCCATTTAATGGAGTTATTAGATTTCAACCCATGCCTTTATGTGTTATTTATTTACTTATTTATTTTATTGAGGTATATATGACATAACATTTGTTTCAGGTATACAACATAATGATCCATTATTTGCATATATTGCAGAATGATCATCACAGGAAGTCCAGTTAACGGCCTTCACCACACATAATTACAATATTTTTTTGTCACGAGAACTTTTAAGATCTACTCTCTTAGCAACTTTCAAATATACTATCTAGTATTATTAACTACAGTCACCATACTGTACATTCTACCTCCATGGCTTATTTATTTAATAAAAACATTCATTTTAAATTTAGCTTCTAGATACTAGCTTTTTCCATCTTCTTAATCTGTTACAATTTTATAGATACTGAAGCAAGTATAGGCCCTAAAGCAATTGAACTTTTGGTGATTTCTAAAGACAGTGCCAGTGGAACAGGCTTTTTTATCCTGTTCTGTCTCTTGCCTAACACACACATAAACATACAAAACACAAAAACACAGAGTTTTTGTCTCTCTCATGAAAATAAATATTTTGCCTGATACTGATCTGATCTTAGGAGAGCCATTGATTGATTAATTGCCTCAGCTATTTAGATAAAGGCCACCTTGACCTGTGCTCTAGCCCTGTCTTATCAGGTATTTTTAGTTTTAGCTTTGCAGAGAGTAAGTAACCTTGTTAGTATTTCTTCCTCTTAAACCAACTGTTAATTTTTTCACAGCTCCTTTTTCAAAGTGCATCAAGGCTCTGCCCCCTTATTTTTTAACATAGATGTCTTTAAGTGACTTCTCATTACTATCATCAGTGTGCTGAGAATCAGCAATGGTTACATTTGTTATCCAACAGAACTGATGTCATTGGAAAGGTAACTGTGAGGTTCTAACTTCTCGTTCTGTCCCCTAAGAGAAATGATCAGAACCGATATCTTTTGCACAGGACAAAATGCTTTTTTCCAAGTGGCTCTACATCACGGATACAATTCAATTCACCATGTTTTATTATATTAGGCAATGACTTATAGGTTGGGCATACAGGCTGATAGCCTATGGGGTGACCTGTGCACAAAATCTGTCTAATAGGAATAGTCTGTGGAATAAAAAAAATTAACCAAAATTATTTTTTCCTGAATAATTCTGCATTTGGGCTAAAAAAGAAAGAAATAGAGCAAGAAAGAGGGAAACAAAAAAAAAATAGAAAAGTAGATATAAATATAAACTGATTCACAAAAACAGTAACAATAATAAAAGCTAACATTTATCAGATGCAAACTATGTTACATTCAATAGACTATAATTTTAAATGTAGTATCTCATTTAATACTCAAGACAGCA